>NW_005200600.1:895417-941564 GCF_000372725.1 Emiliania huxleyi CCMP1516
GGGAGCGGCAGAGGGTTCAGGATCCGGGTTCACATAAACGCACAACCCCGGGCCCGAAATCGCACAGAGACAGTCACGTACATTCACGACTGTATTGAACGGCAGTGAGGGTGTGTGTGAGAGAAACAGCGGGGGCGCTTTTGTTAGATACGATCGTCCGACAGAGATATCGACACAGGTTACGCACTCTTTCTCTTTGAAGATGTCGGTGCACACCACCTTCTTCTCCTTAGGGTAGAGCCGCGTGGCCTTTGCCTGCGGGGCTAGCGCAGCTCTGGGGTCGGGCAGAGGGGCAGAGGTGCGAGGCGCCGACTTGAGGGAGAGCGGCGCGAGGTCACAAGGGCGCTAGAAAACGAGAGCTGAGCGGCAGGGAGAGAGGCGGCTGCGTGCTCCGCGCGGCAGCAGCGACCACAGTGAGAGCTGGGAGGCGTGGCGGTGGCGAGGGAGATGTCTCGGCAGTGTCGCGCCTGGCCGAGTTCGGTCAACCTTCACCACGCGGTGCTGGCCGCACCCCTCGAAGACTAGCGCCTCGAGCGCCGCGTCAGAGTAGCGGTACGCAGAGTACGCCTCCGCCGGCTGCTCTCCCGGAGCCCAGCCGGCGCCGCCGACGCCCATCCGCTCGCTGCCCCACGGCGAGATGTTGCGGAAGGCTGGCCACGCAAACGGGCCGAGGCCCCACTGGATCACCTGGATCGGGTCCTCACCAGGCAGCCAGTCGCCCTGCCCGCCGGGGCTAGCGTGGCGAGGGACGAGCCCCGAGTGCATCACCTCGCCGTACGCGCGGAAAAAGGCTCCGCCGCCGCCGGCGATGTGCGACGCCTGCACCAGCGTGCCGGCGTGCCCACACGGGACCGTCTCTGGCGAGAGCTGCACAAGAGGCTCCACCTCCTCCCGGAGGTCAATCGCCAGCGGCACGACCGGGGGCGCGTTCGGGTCGAACTGCGGGTTGCGGAATAGCTGGAGGAGGAGGAGGAGGAAGGAGAGCGCGCGGCTGTACACGCCCAGTCTCGGATCCGGAAAGAAGGTGGACCACGCGACTTGCACCAGCATGGCGAGGAGATGCGGGTTGGCCGCGAGTCGGAGGAGGTGATGGTCGGGTTTGGCAAACTCCAGCCAGCTCAGTCTGCCGAGCAAGTCGATGGCAGCGAAAGCCTCGGCAATAAACTCGGTGCCTTGCGTCGCCAGGTCGGTGGTCAGAGGGAAGCTCTCGGCTTTGCCGCCAGCGCCGACGATGCCGATGATGTAACTCAACACTTTTGAGTGGTTGGCAGCCAGCCGCGGGAAATCAACGCTGCTGCTGCCGAGGGGTTGTGCTGCTGCCGCCATGGGTTCGGCGCCTGCGAGGCCCTGGCTGCTTCCGAAGGCAGGTGCTGCGGACGCTACGGAGACGCCGGCCAGCAGCGCCGCGGCGGAGATGCCGCGATATCTTCGACACATTCAAGACGTAGAGCGACCTGGAAAATTTCAGCGAGAGCAGGGCGAGCGCATGGACTTGGGCACGACGGCTACTCCTGTCACTTCAGCAACTGCATCCAGCAACAAGGTGCAGACCCCAGAAATTTCTTGCAAACAAGGAGGCGCCGCAGGTTGCGATTTGTTTTGTTGTCGATTTATCTAGGTGGCTTTCTTTTCCGCCGGGTATTTCCGCCGGGTATTTCTGCCGGGTATTGCCACAATCGTAAACTCGAAGCGACGCGTCCCGGCCGACGACTCCTTGTCATCCAGCACCGACCGGCCGTGCGGCGCCCCTCCATCTGCGCGCTCCCTGTCCCGCGTGCTGTAGCCAATCGCTTCCCACCGACGCGGACCAATCTGCGAGCTCGTCTAGAGAGAGTGTTGCTCGTCTATGCGGATGCCAAGGACGGTGGCGGCACAGCTCCTCATGGATGCGTCATATGCAGGCACCGTCTGTGGCAGCAAGCGACACGACGCATTGCCTTCCAGCCCGCTTCTCACTGGAGGACCACACGGAAGCCCATCGCCCGCGACACACACCGCAGGCGGACTTAGCGACGAGTAGCGGCGCCACGCCGACGAGACCTTCATCATCCGTAGACCTCCTCTCTGGCGGCAGCAGGTGCGCCTGTGCATCTCCGAGCTATCCCCAGCAGCACCCACTAATCCTACGCCACCGCCTGACAGGGCCTCGCGCAACTAGCGCCGGAGGCTAATCATTAGCCATCCTTGCATTGCCTGTCTGGGCCAGCGCCGTCTTCAATCACGGCTCTGGGTACGGACTGCCCGCCGCCCGCAGGGTGCGCCGAGAGCCGTGCCCACAGGCCACAGGCGGTAGGTACCACAAGGCCGTGCTCGTCCTCCATGGTTCTAGCCAATAGAAAAGTAACGCACATACAGCCGGACACACACATGCACATGCACATGCACATCTGCATGTTGCACACACATAAATAAATAAATAAAAACGGACAACTCTACTGTGAGATCACACACAACGGCTCCAGACGGCTTTGATTTTAGTCATTTAAGCCGTAGAGCCACAATGCGCAAACGACGGTCGACGCAGCAGTCCGCTTCCTGTAATGTGTAAACCAGAATGGTCCAGAAACGTTTTGCGTGCAATTCTCTCAAGATTGCACAATTTGCCCCCCCCCCCCCCCAAACCCCAATTCAATTCTTATCTTTTTGCCCCCCTCCGAGACTAGAGACAGAACCACACCAGTATCGGACCAGAGGGACTGCCCCCCGCCCCCGCTTGCCCTGATTGCACAGGATAGCGTGCCCCGATAACGGCGACACATAGCGGGGGGCTCACTGCGCAAGAGGAGGGGGTGCGAAGGCTTTTTCTTTTTCTTTTTTCTTTTTTGTCTTCTCGGGGGAATGTCGAATGTTCTCTCGGCGCCCATGGCGATGGCCTTCTGAGGGTTCGTACTAATGACGTCCTTCTGGTGTCTGTGTGGTGTCTAATTCCCCCGCTACATAGCTCAAGGTCGCCCGCCGGCGCCGTCCTGCCCAGTGTTTCTTCGCCGAGTGCCGTCCCGCGAGCGGGAGGCCCCCGGTTCGAAACCTGGTCGACCCTTATATTTTTTGTTCACGCCTGAGCGGGCTCAATTTTGCTCTAGGTGCCTCCAACGATTCGACCCCGCGTTCTCAGGCAGATCGCCTGGTGCGTTGTTCGTTTTCGTCACCCCTCACGGGTTGGCAGAATGGCACAACCAACGCACAATTTGGCCCCAACGTGCGCGCACAATATCAATAAAACTCGTTGTTGTTGTGAGATGTGAGGTACGAAAAACAGAGCTTCACAGTACGACGTAATTAGTTGCACGCTAGACCCCGTAGACGTGCCGCCCTAGATGCGCCACATATTCTTGCGCCACATATGCGCCTAATCTTACTATACACTCGCATGCATGTGAGAGCCCCCGCATGACCGCTGGGGCTCCTGCGGTACCTTACAATTGACCGCCAGCAGCGCCTAGCTCGGGAGGCACCCTCGCCCCGCCGACTCCGCTTCTGCAGCGCCGAGCGCCGCAATAAGCCGCTCCACCGACCTATGGGTGCAGGAGAGGTCCTCCCGCCTCGTTCGCCCCTCGCCTCACGCACAACCGGCTCTCGGCCAGACTCTCAGGGGGAGGACTCGGGCCATACGCTGCATCTTGGCTGCATCTTGGCTGCATCTCACCCGTGCAGCTCGTCCTGGCGCGCGGAAATGTCGGCCGCGGCGCTGGCCAAGCTCTTCGCAACCTCGCGCAAGCTCGAGCCGCTCGGAGACTGCTGCACGCGCGGAGCCTCCCCGCGCAGCTGCACGCGCCCCCTCCCCTCTCCGGCGTCGAGCGGCAGCGCGAGCGACGGCGAGCCGGGGCGCGGCTCCGCCGACGGGCTGCCTACGCGGGGAGCGGTGTCCACACCGTCAAAGAGACAGCAGTCAGAGAGCCGCGCACCCCGCGGGCCGGGCTGCCCGCGATGAGCGCGGCGGACACGGATCGCACGGCGGCGGCGGCGGAGGCGGCGGCGGAGGCGGCCGCGGCCGCGGCGGGCGCGGCGAGTGAGGACGGGGCGGCGGCGGCGGCGGAAGGCGAGGCGTCGGCGTCGGCGCTGAAGGCGCTGGCGCCAGGGCCCTCTGCTCCGTCAGCGTACGGGCGAACCCGCGCCTCACGATTGGCTGACTCGTACATGTTGGAGACGTCTGACTCGCGCCACCTGCGCTTCCCGCCGCCGCGGGGACGCCTTCCCTTCTGGTGCCGCCGCTGCTGCTGCTGTATCGCCTGCATCACCTCCCGCTGCGAGTCCTCCCGCCGAAGCTGCTGCTGCCGCTGCTGCTGTATCGACTCGGCCATCTCTTGCGGATCGAGCTCGGGGAAGAGGGCGTGCGCAAACTCGTGGTACCTGGCATGCATGGACAGCATTCACTCGTGGTAGCTGCAGAAGGACACCGGCGGGAGAGGAGAGGACGGCGGACAAGAGAGCGCAGACTCTAGGCCAGACCGCCGCATCTCGGCTGTACCTCGGCAGCATCTCGGCAGCATCTCGGCAGCATCTCGGCAGCATCTCGTGGCACCGGATCGAGTCGGACTCGTCGTGGTCGAACTGCCGCCAGACGGAGCGCAGCTTGCGTCCCTCGAGGTTGATTCCCATCCCCGCCGTCACCGCCTGCTTGAACTCTGGGTACGAGCAAGTGCCTAGCCAAAGGTACAGCCTGCTCAAAAGGCAGCGGCCAGCCAAACCTCGGGGCAGGTGCGGCTGCCGTCGCGGTCCGAGTCAAAGTCCTCAAACGCCTGCAGCACGTCGTGCAGGCTGCGCCCCCGCCACAGCAGCCTCAGCTTGATCTCCTCGGCGATCAGGGCGAGCTCACGCGCCTACATCTCGACTCAGTGCGCCGACGCATGACTCGCCAGTGACGCAGCAGCGGCCTCCTCGACTCGAGGGGGAGGGGGGGGGTAGGAGGGGGGGGGAGGGAGGGGGAGTAGGAGGGCAGCCCGCGCCTCCCAGGCGCGGCAAAAGTTGTTGCCGACGATGGCGAGCGGCATCGCCATCACCGTCAGCCCGGAGATCATCACGAACCTATCGAGTGCGTGTTGTGGCTCGGATCCAAGCCCTCGTCACCGGACGGGGTCTTGGAGAGGTCGTCACGCGCCCCATCAGGATCCTGCCGCCGGCGGTCTGCGGCGAGAAGTCTCCGTACCCGACGGTGGCCATCGTGACGAGGATGAGGTACCAGGCGGTGGGGATGTCGAGGACGCGAGGGCCGTCCCGCTCTGCGTAGGGGTCGTACCTGTCGAATGTATGAGTCATGTCTCCTTGTGTCCTGTCTCATCAGTCCCGCTCTGCGCAGGGGGCGTACCTATCCATTGTGAAGTGGGGTTCACATGGGCCGCTGCTGGTCGCCGGCGGCAGAGTGCGTGCGGGGCGTACTCGAGCGCGAACAGCAGCGTGCCTGAGGGGGAGGGGGCGCTTCCTTGCTCACGGTGACGGGGTAGGGAGGAGGGAGGTGCGTGCACAAGTCGCCGAAGAGTGTGACGAGCATGAAGAGGAAGTACGTTGGGATGAGGAGGGCGGTGAAGGACTCGGTCAGGGTCTGGCCGAGGATGCGGCAGCCGAGCATGTGCCTGGTCAGCTTGAGGTTAGGGTTAGGGTTAGGGTTAGGGTTAGGGTTAGCGTTAGCGGCAGCGGCAGCCGAGCATGTGCCTGGTCAGCTTGAGGTTAGGGTTCGGGTTAGGGTTAGGGTGTGGGTTAGGGTTAGCGTTAGCGGCAGCCGAGCATGTGCCTGGTCAGCTTGAGCAGTCGCAGCGAGGAGAAGGCTGCGTTGAGGTGGAGGAAGGTGCCGCCCGCCGGCTGGTAGTACTGGCCCGGCAGGTACATCTCTAGCGCGGACTCGTAGAAGAGGTCCCCCTCGGGGGTGGAGGCGCAGGCGATGCGGAGGATCAGCGGGAGCAGGGCGAGAGCATCGACCCACAACTCCGAGTCTCGCAGCGGGGTGGGGTAGGTGGCGAGGCGCAGCGCGAGCTCGGCGGTGAACATGGCGGCCAGCACGCAGTTCCAGGCGAAGAGCGGCTCTTCGTACGGCGGCGTGAGGCTGCCGAGGTGCTCCTCGATGGCGGTCGCATTCTCGCCGTACAGCTCGAGCGCCGACGAGACCTGCTTGGAGTGCTGGTGAGACTCGACGCCGAAGGTGATGATGGAGGCGAACGAGACGGCGAGGATGAGCAGCGCAAACATCAGCGCGTTGCCGGACGACGTCGGCGAGGCGAGGAACCGGTAGAGCCGGTCGCGGCTCGAGACGCACCCGGCCGCTCTCCGCTCCTGAATGTACGTCTCGACCTTCCAGTTTGTGAGGACGCGCAGCGCCGGCAGGGCGCGCTGATTCAGCCGCAGCACCCAATGGAAGTTCAGCCGACCGTGTCGCCGGTGCGAAGGCTCTGAAAAGATGATGCTGGCTGTGCTGTGCGCGTTCGCAGATCTGCTCTGACTGGGCTCGGCAGCGCCCTTCTCCTCCGGAGCGAGGCTGGAGGAGGTCCCGCTCGAGGCGCCACTGGACGCCATGCGACGGTCAGTGTTTGCGGCCGGCACTCTCTCTCTTCTCTCTCTTGCGGCCACTAAGTTGCAAGGTCGATTTCAGAAGCGACGCCATGCTAAAAAGAATTCTTTCACCTGTTGCAGCCTGTGATTTTTGTGCTTATTCTTTTGGTCGAGATCAGACCGGATGGCTGCTCTCTCCTCCGTCTTGGCGGCTCTCTGCAGCACCGCGTGGCTGCCCGCGGTGCAGCTTCCGCACGCTCGCGCCGCGTCGCCGTACCGGCCCGCGCCGGCCCACGCTCCGCTGCCGGTCGTCATGATGGCCAAGAAGGCCAAGAAGGGCAAGGGCGGCGGCGGCGGCGGCGGCACGGCTGCGGCCGAGGTGGATGAGGCGCCGGCGGCGAGCGGCGGGGCGGCGGAGGTGGACCTGGACGCGGTGGTGAGCGACGCGGAGGAGCGGATGAAGAAGAGCCTCTCCTCGGTGCAGGAGCAGCTCGCCACGCTGCGGGTCGGCCGCGCGACGCCCGACATGCTGGACCGCGTGCTCGTCGACTACTACGACACGCCGACGCCGCTCAAGCAGCTGGCTTCGGTGACGTGTCCGACGGCGACGCAGCTGGTGGTGGACGTGTACGACAAGTCCGCGCTCGGCGACGTCGAGAAGGGGCTGATGGCGTCCGACATCGGGATGACGCCCTCCAACGACGGCTCCGTCATCCGGCTGAATGTGCCGCAGCTGACGAAGGACCGGCGAGTCGAGCTGGCCAAGACAGCGAAGGGCATCGGAGAGGGCGGCAAGACCGCGCTGCGCAACGTCCGGCGCGACGCGATCGACAAGATCAAGAAGGCCGTCAAGGTGGCGTAGCCGCAGCGCAGCATACACACACACACGCACACACACACATGCAAACACAACAAACCGGAAGTACACTCACACACACGCACGGACAACGCACGCACGCACGCGCACGCACGCACACCGCACCCACGTGCACCAGGCCTTGCTCTTTACTGCCGTGCGGCTCCCGAGACTGGGTCCTCATGCTCCACCTTCCCGTCCCTAGGCGGCGGGCCTGTCTGAGGACGCTTCCAAGGACAAGGAGGGCGCCGTCGACAAGAAGCTCAAAAAGTACGAGGGCAGCCTCGACGAGGCGGTCAGCGCGCGCGAGAAGGAGATCACCACGCTGTGAGGCCGGCGCCCCGCGCGAGTCCGGAGAGCGGGACGTGACGATGATCGATGTCTCGATACGGCTTTATGATGGATAGACATGACTCATGAGTGGAGTCTGCGTTGAACAAAAAACTGGGCACGCGCACGACGCTGAACCCGCGGTCTCACGACCCATTCGGCCGGCGGGGCTCTCTCGCGTCTTCGGGGTCTCGGCTACGGGACCGGCCCCAGCTTCGGCTGAGGGCTAACAACAAACAAGCTGCCGAGCCCAAATCACGGTGAGAGTGTTTCTTGTTGGTCTTCAAAAATCTCTCTCTCTCTCTCTCTCGACCCATAGCCATACCCTAGGCCTAGCTAGCCGTACCCGAGCTGTCTCTTTGCTTTTGAGCATACACAGTAGTGCGGAAAAAAGAAAAAACAACACGTGCGACTGTTTTTCTTCTTTTTGCAGATGGACGCCCTTGATTTGCCGACCAGATTGCGACGCCAGGAGCAGATGTTCCCCTTCGCGGCTTTGTTCGGCCTCTCGCTCGTTCTGCCACGCCGCGTGCAGATCATACCGAGGGCCCGCGTCGTCGCCTCCGCCGCAAACGACACGCTGACCGTCGGTGACGCGCTGGCGGGCTCTCTGCGTCGGAACATTGCCGACCTTCCGGAGCACGAGCACCTGGTGAGGGCGGAGAGAACGCTAGACGCGATGCTCGTCTCCGGAAGTGCCGAGCTCGACGCGCTTCAGCGCGAGTTTGACCGCGACCTCGCGCAGACGAGCGACTCGCTCGACCAAGAGCTGACCTCCGGACTGCAGCGGGTCGCTGCGACGTACAATGAGACGTTTGACTACGCGGCAGCAGAGCTCGATACTGTATTTGCCTCCACCCGCGACGGTGTATCGTCGTACCGCTTTCACAGCCAACACTCCCAACACCGCCGCCACTGCCGCCGCCACCCGACTCGCCTCGGTGAGGCTTGCTCAGCATCTGCGACTCACAACACAGCTTTCCCTGTGATTAAGGCGTCCGCCGCGACCTCGCCTCGCTCGTCGAGGCCGCCAAGGGCCCCGCACCACACCGCCCCTCCGCGGCGCCTCTTCACGCCTCCAGCTGTGAGCAGGCTGCCGCCGAGCACAAGGCCCGCACACGGCCGCCGCGCCGCCGCCGCGCCTTCCGGCACCTGTGGCGCTCGTCTCGCCGCGCGTTGCGGTCTGGGGCGTACCGGACGCACGCGTGGTGCTGTCCGACACCTCTCCACATGTCGTGCTGTGAGCAGGTCGGGCGCGCCGAAGCACCCGGTGGTGCTTGTCTCCGAGGTGTCGGCCGTCGCGCTCTCCCTCCTCCTCCTCGCCGCCGCCGCCGACGCCGCCTCCGCCTCCCACGCCCTCCTCCCCGCCTCGTGGCCGGCGGTGCGGGCGCTCCTCTGCCTCTGGGTGGGCTCGTTCGGAGTCATCCTCCTCCGCTCGGCGACGGACGATTGGGTGGGCCCCCCCTCTCCCGCCGCCGCCACCGCCGCAAACAAACACCCTTCGCTCCCCCCCCCCCCCCCGGCCCCCGCCCCCACCTCGTCTCACCCCCAACACACACGCGCGCGCGTGAGCAGGCGGCCCTCGCCCTCGGTCTCGACCCCGTGGAGCGCTTCGCAGGCAGCAGCGGCGGAGGCGGCGGCAGCGGAGGAGGAGGCGGAGGAAGCTCTGGCGGGCGTCGCAGCGGCGCGGGCGGGAGGTACGTGCGGTGGACGTACGACTGGGAGCGAGACGCGTGGAGGGAGGGCTGACGAGCGCGGCTTGTGGGCATCGCGAGAGTCGTCGCGGTTCCTCAGGTGAAAAAAATCAAAAGACAATAACAACTTTACTAGAGGTGTCCGTTTACTTACTCTCCTGGAGATGTCTGCTCTATTTATTACCCTGTCGTGTGGGTGAACCCTGCCCAGCCCCCCTCCGTGTCGCGATGCGCTCCCCGCTCCCGTTCCCCTGTGTCCCTGATCGTCCTTCCAAGATCCTGCTCGTGCAGGTGGGGACCCTGTCCCTCTCCCACCCCTCGTTTGGCGTGCCCGTTTTATTCGGGGCGGGGTGCGCACTGACCCTCTGTGTTCGTGTGCGTCGCCCATCTCTCCCTGGACATGACTGCTCTATTTATTGCGGGGATCTGTTCCTTTTTACCCACCTCACAGTAGAGAGGTGTCCGTTTTTGTTTATTATTTTTCCGCGATTTTTCTTTTTTGCGCGATTTTCTACTTGTTTTCATGAGAATTTCTATTGCGACTTTGCTCTTTGGTCTTTGCGACCCCGGCTAGTCGCCGACCACACCCACAAAGAACCCTGCACAAAGATCGCAAGGGCGGGGACCTGTTCCTTTTTACCCATCTCACAGTAGAGGTGACCGTTTTATTTATTTTTATTTATTTGCTCCACGAGACGTTCGGCGGCGGCTTCTCGCTCACCGCCGTTCTCAAGCTGCGCCGCCTCGCGCGCAAAGTCGCGCGCGGCAGCGTCGACCGCACGGCCTACTCGCCCAAGTACTCGCTCTCTTTTATGTCCCACCATGCAGAGCGCATCTCTCTCTCTCTTGTGCGAGGCGTGAACCGCGCCATTCGCTCTCACCTGGCAACCCTGTCTGCACGTCTCGCGCGCGCGTGAACAGGGCTCCAGGCCCCAAATGACGTGTGAGTGTTAGAGTTGTTTGGTATTGCTAAAAATCTCTCTCGAGAGGGGAATCCCTGGGACCCTGTCGTGTGGGTGAACCCTGCCCAGCCCCCCTCCGTGTCGCGATGCGCTCCCCGCTCCCGTTCCCCTGTGTCCCTGATCGTCCTTACAAGATCCTGCTCGTGCAGGTGGGGACCCTGTCCTTCTCCCACCCCTTGTTTGGTGTGTCCGTAGGCGCCCGCTCCTCGGCCTTGCGACTCGCCTTGCCACGCATCGCTCAAAGCCCGCCGCCGATAAGAAAACCCGGCGGCGGATATCCTATGCGAGAGAGATCCCCTGTGCCCTGTGCCCAGCCCGCTCCGCGCGGCGATGCGCCCTCCCCCCTCGCTTTTGCAAAATCCTCTGCAAAGGTGGGGACGTGTCTGTCCTCGACCCAGCCCTAGCTTGGGATGTCCGTTGTATTTATTTTTCTATTCTTTCTTTTAGACGTGCCGGAGCCGTCCGACTGTAGCGACTAGCACACCTCTCTGTCGAGTCCCAGAAACCCGAGGAGTCACACAGATCACAGTCCACGCCTGTGTGATGCACGCCCTGTGAGCGGGGCGGGGTGCGCACTGTGCCTCTGAGGTCTGAGCTCTGTGTTCGTGCGCGTCGCCCATCTCTCCTGGAGTCTACAGTCTTGACTGCTCTATTTATTAAGTCCTTGCGGTGCGGCATCGTCACTACGGACACAGAGCCCGCCGGAGTCTCCCGGGCAATTTGCTCGGTACCGCGCCAGCGGGCCTTCTTGATGAGCGAGTCGTGCTTCGCCGCCGTCGCCGCGATTCCCGTGCCGCCGCCACGGAAGGTGGCACGTGCTTTTGCGAAGCCCACTTTGCGGCCTTTGCCGCTTGCCCACCGCTTGGCTTCGTCAACGGGCGAGTGCCTTACCACACTCGCCTCGGCATCACTCGAAGCCGCGAGCTCGGATGCGGCCACAAGAGCGGCCTGCTTGGCACGCAGCTGCGTAATCGTCGGCCCGCGTGCGCGGCTCTTCACGGCCTGTGCCGGCGAATTGGCGTTCACGCGCTGAATCATCATCGTCATGGCTGCTGTCTCGCTCGCTCGTGCGTCCTTGGAACTTGTGCCCGCCTCCTTCTCCTATGAGCTCGTCGCCGCCTGTGTTTGGGTTTCTATGTTTGCGATTTGGAATTTGGTATTTGTCCAGCTCTTTGTTTATTTATTTAGACTGCTGCTGAATATGAGATATGTCAACTGGGACAGAACCCTGCACGTTTCAGCTGCACAAAGATCGCACGGGCGGGGACCTGTTCCTTTTTTTTTACCCATAACGCATAAGCCATATGCCATATCTCTGTGGTATCTCCCCTAGAGTAGAGGTGTCCGTTTTTATTTATTTTTATTTAGACTGATGTCTATCACGGCTCTCTAGGTCATGCTCTAGGTCTGGGGGCTTGGCCGCGCTGCCCCCGGCCTTCTCACTTAATATGAGCTTGTGTATGGCGGTATGGCAAACGCTCTTATTCTCGCACATTGGGCTTCAAGGCGCCGAGGGCGACCACTTCTTGTGTCAGATAACACGCCTGCGTGGATCGCGTCTCACCAATCAATCCTCGCTATACCCAACGCGGGTACGCGGCCAAAGGATATCCGCCTCGAGAAGCTCGAGAGAATGCCGAACGCTACTTGTCGCCAACACGAGTTGAGACTTGAGAGCTGCCACCGCGCGTACCCGCCTCGCCCCACAGCCACCACTGAAGCGAGCCCGTGCCCGGCTGCACGCCGTGCTGCGACCGCCACGCGAGCGGCTGGTTCCGAGGATCGAGCGCCGCGAATCTGGCACAATCGGATCGCGGTCGGAGCGCTGCTGAGCGCTCGGCCGCGGGTTTCAGTGCCACGTGAGTGAGCGGTGTGTGTGTGTGTGTGTGTGTTCGGGTACTCTCGGCGCATCTCATCACGATCGCGGGTATCTCGTGATCTCGGGTAATCCAGGCTCCTCACGACCTCACGATCTCGGATAATCTTGGGCGCCGGGCTCCGCCGGCCAGTCGCCCGCCAGATCCGGCTTCGTCGGGAGGGCGTCGTCGCGGAGCACCATCGCCGCTGTCGGCGCTCCTGCGTCTGTCCGGGGGCGCGTCTGGGTGGCAAGTGGCGGGGGCCAAGCTGAGAGTACTCCGGGGGTCGATTTACTGGGTCCACTGCACACCGCTTCTGGACCCGTCCAAGAGCCTCACTCTCCGGACACGTTCGCTCGAGGGCTTAGTTGACGGCCGATGTTCGACGGTCAAAGCTCCAGACGCCGCGACCAGAGGCCCACGCACGGCCCCAGGACTCGTACGGAGTATGGTGTGTGCCTCACGAGGCGGAGAGGCCGGGCGTGAACTCCCGTAGAAGCTCGCAAAGTGCGGATTTTGGAGCGCCGCGCCGCCGCGTCGGACGTGGACCTGCGGCGGGGCCACAGGAGAGGCCAGAAATCATTTGGGCGGTTAGACTACTACAAACCGATCGCGGTCCCGTCCAATTTGGTCCCTTGGCCGGCCCCGGGCCGCTCGGCACCGACGACCGAGTCGCAGTCGGTGGCACCGTGGAGGCTGGAGAGCCTGGAGCGTGGAGCTGGAGGTGGAGCGTGGTCGATTTTGAAAAAGCCCAATGCAAAAATGTGCCGCGCTCGCCCAACACGCAACACCAACAGCCCGAGATTCGCTCCAACAATCTCCTACTTTCAGCCCCCCCCCCCCCCCTTCTCAACGAACACTCGAGTATAGCTCTACATAATGCCAATAGCCGACGCCACCCCTCAGTACCCGAGCGCCTTGGCGAGCGCCTCGGCGGAGTCCGGCCCCTTCTCATGCACCAGCCCGCCCGCCAGGCCCTCCCTCACCGCCTGCAGCTCGGCCTTGGCCGCCTCCGCCTCCGCCTCTGCCGCGTCGACGCGCCGCCGCAGCCCGGCGATGAGCCTAAGGCAAGTAGGCAACGGGGCTGCACGGGTTGCGGTGCAGCGAGGGCGGTCACTGCTGCCTTGCCTCGACCTCCTTTCTCCAGCTGTCTCTCGGCTATCTCTCGGCTGCATCTCGGCATTCTCTCCCTCTCGTCTCCCTCTGCCTGCCCTCGAGCTCCTCCTTCTCCTCGCGCAAGTCGCCCATCCGCGTGATAGCCTGAGAGACGAGGAAGTACGAGGCAGTCGCTAGAGACGGCCCCGGCGACTGCGGGTGAAGGCGCGTCTTTAGCACTGCTGCTGCTGCTGCTGCTACTGCTACGACGACTACTGCTGCTGCTGCTGCTGCTGCTAGTGCGTGCGCCAGCGACTGCAGGTGGAGGCGCGTCTCGATCTTCTCGCGGTTCGGGTTGAGGCTCCACGTGAAGGACGCCTCCCGCGCCTGGGGGGCGAAGAGAGAGGGTCAGACTGGGGTGGGGGGGGGGAAGAGAAGGGAGAAGGCCCTGTTTATGGCCGCCCGCCGCGCCTTTTGCTCCGTCTTGGCCTGCAGGGAGAGCGCGCGCTCGATCTGCCTCACCTGAGGGTCGGCAGGGTGTTGTGTGCAGGGTGTTGTGTGGCTGATGTATGGTGAGAGGTCAGGGTGTGGTCACTTCTGCGAGTGTGTATGTGTGTGAGAGAGTGTGCGCGCGGCGCGGCGCGTGTGTGTGCGTGTGCGCGTGTGTGAGCCCCAACGGACGCCAGCTTGCGGGAGTGCAGTCAGTGCTTACTACCACCAGCCCCACCTCGGACGTCAGCTTGCGGAGCTTCTTCTCGGCAGCCTCCATCTCGGAAGGCGCGAGCGGCGCGGGCGGCGCGGGCGGCTCCGAGTACATCGACGAGAGCGACGACGTCCTGCTCGCCGGGTGGAGGCCCGCCGCCTTGCCCAGCGCCTGAGGGAGGCCATGCCTTTGCAGTCTACTCGTTGGCTCAAGCGGACCGAGGCCCCGGCGCCCTTGTCCCCTCGCGCCTTGTCGACGTTGCTCGTGCGCGCCAGCGTGACATGGTGCCCTCCTCCTCCTCCTCCGCCTCCTCCTCCGCCGCCTCCTCCGCCTCCGCCTCCGCCTCCGCCTCCTCCGCTCTGGCGCGCGTTGGCGGAGCTCCGCACCTCCGCCGCCCACTGCCTCCAGGAGCGGTTTGAGTCGTACACCTTGAAGGCCCGCCGCTGCTCCGGCAGCGTCTGCTGCGCCTGGGGTCGGTGCGAGAGGACGACCCTTCTTCACTCATCAGTGATCACCGCGACTGCTTAATTTATCCCTTCAATGAGTCTGCTTCATGAGTCTGACTGCGCCTGGTCGGTGATGACGCGCGCCCCCATGCCGGTCGAGGACCCGCCCTCCACCTCCTCGTCCGCCTCGTCCACCTCGGTGTGGTCAAACATGAAGACCTGCGCCGACCAGAGCGAGCAGTCATCGGACAGTGCATCTCTATCGGAGGCAAGCCAGCTCGTGTCTCACCTGCGCCGTCGCGTCCAACGCCAGCTCGGCAGCGAGCTGGCTTTCGGCGGCGTCGTCGCCGGCGGCGGCGGCAGCTTCGTCGCGGCAGATCGCGACGAGGAGCTTCTTGGAGGACATGAGGAGGCCCTGATGGGTGATGATCATCACTCAGTGTGACGCGGGCGCGAGGAGCTTTAGGACATGAGACGCGCCTTCGTGCCCTGCGCGCCCTCGGCCGGGTCCCCGTTGACAGAGACGATGCCTGCGGTGAGTCGTGCGGGGAGCAAGGTGAGGTGCGGTGGGCAAGCCCGAAGCGCAAAAGCACTAGCGCGGCGCGCACGCAGCGGGCGGGTTAGCAGCATCAGCAAGAGGCCGCGTGAGGGGGTGTGGAGGCGCGTTCGAGTGTGTGTGCGTTCGAGTGAGCTGTGTCGGGGAGGGCGCACAGTCTCCGAGCTTGAGTGTGCCCTGCGCGGGCGACTCAGTGTCGATCTCTGTGACAATGGGCGGGTCTCTGCCGGACGACGTGAGCACTAGCCCGATCGGGTGCGACTTCGAGGGCTTGTTGATCGTCAAGACCTGGCGATGGTCGGGGCAGGACGCCGCGGTTTCGGCGGGCGTCACCTCTCGAGTGCTTGTGAGTCGGGAGGAGAGCCGGGTGCGGGAGGGACGATGGCGGTGCGGGAGGAGAGCGCGCGAGGGCACCATCTCCGTTATCCTGTGCTGCACAGAATCGGCCGCAGCGGTCGGCGTGGAGGCTGCGTCGTCAAAGGCGTAGCAGGAGCCGGCGGCATTGGGCTTGCACATCTCTGCGCCGCCGTTAGCCACCGGTGCCCCTCCGAACGCAGATAGCGTGGTGTTGGGCGGCGCTCAGAAGGCGTTCAGTGGCTCGCCGCCGTGCAAAAAGAATTCGCGATGCGCTTAGATACGAGAGAGGAATCCCTGGGACCCTGTCGTGTGGGTGAACCCTGCCCAGCCCCCCTCCGTGTCGCGATGCGCTCCCCACTCCCGTTCCCCTGTGTCCCTGATCGTCCTTCCAAGATCCTGCTCGTGCAGGTGGGGACCTTGTCCTCGTCCTCCCATCCCTCGTTTGGTTGGTCTGTTTTCTTTCTTTCTTTCTTTACACAAAGGGTGGGCGACGGCTAGCACCACCACACTCCTCTCCTTAAAATCCCTGTGTGGTGGCGGTGTGCCGTCCTCCCATCCCTCCCTAGGTTAGGTAGGTAGAAAGGTGTGAAGAACAGCCAGGCTCGGACTGGACACCAACGCGGATGGGTGGACGCTAGACAGATGATGACGGCACGCACGAGCGACACACAGACACAAACAGGCTCACAAGACACACAGCCAGCTGGCTGCCACACATCCTGAGTTGGCGTACACATAACTCAAGGCCACATCCTCCCTGTCGCCCCCCCCCAGCACTCCACGGTGCCAAGAGTACAAACAAGGGCACAACGACACAACAGACGACAGGAAGTAACATGCGAGGCTAGAGCAGGCTTGCTCCACCTCTAGCAATCTCGCCGCCCGGCGAGGCACGGACGAGATCGTGTGTGGGGTCTAGTGAGGTGTCTATGGACGCCCTCCTCAGAGGCTAGCTGCCTGCGGCTAGCCCTATCTCGCACTCACGGGTGATGACAATTCATTGTATGAGTGTATGCGAGCAGAGGCGCGTGTGCGAATTCTAGGCCGCACGTCGTGGCACTATGACGGAGGTAGACGTGCGGCCTCAGCGCGCCCGCCGCAGGCTCGGCAGTGCGCGCGTGTTAGCGAGAAAGTTGCGGGTAGAGCCATGCCCGACTTTTCGAAGACGAGCCCCACGCCACGGATGCCAGCCGTGTGCCTTCGCGGGAGTCGTCTCTCGAGCCGCGTCCCGTCGGCACTGTCCCTGAGTGCGTCCCGCCTTGGCGGCACACACTCTCGACGAGGACAGTCCTGCCTACGGGAACGTGTCGCGCGCCGGCGACGGTTGCGGCGTGGTCGTTGTGTACGAAGCGAAGATGGCACGACCACCGCCCTGCATCGCAGACCGGGCAAGGAGGGGCCTGCTCCCGTTCCGCGAGGAACAGGAGGTCTCCCCCCCTCCCCCGGCCTGAGCAGCTACGGGTGGAAGGCAGCCCCTTGAGTCGAGGGCGGCGCGACCATTGCCCTGCCTCAAAGGCCGGAGACCTGATCAGAGCAGATGTTCGCGCCGCCCCGCTCCGCGCCGCCCGCCGCCGCGCCGCGCCGCCGCCCGATGCTTATTAATTCATTATTAATTAATTAATAAGTAATTATACCACCCGCCGCCGCGCCGCCCCGCCCTGCGTCGCCCGCTGCCTCGCCGCGCCGCCGCCTCGCGCCGCCCGCCGCCGCGCCGCGCCGCCGCCCGATGATTAATAATTAATAATTATTACCCGATCATTAATGTGTGTGTGTTTGTGTGTGTGTGTGTTTGTTTGCGCGATGGCAGGGAAGGGCAGGGCAGCCGCGAGCCGCAAGTGGCGTCGGCGACGCGGCGAGGACACGATGGTGACGCCCACAGCGCAGCGTGCGCGGCAGCAGCGCCGCCGGCGGTCCCACGGACGCCGCATCAGCGGCGCTCTGAGTGAGTCAGGCTGCGCTGCACAGCCTACTGAGCACGCTCCCGACGAGCAGCGCGCCACGCGGGCCCGCCGCGGGCGACGCGGGCGGCGAGCCGACGCGTGTGTCGTAGGCGTAGGCAGTGCTGGCGAAGCGAGGCCCGGTCGGCGCCGGCCCCTCTGGAGACGGTTGCAGCAGGAGAAGCGAGGTAGAAGACACTCTTGGAAGGGTGGGGAGCAGCCTGCCGTCGAGCGGCGCGCCGCGCAAGCCCGCTGCCGGCGACCCGATCGGAGAGCTCATAGTCATGGTACAACTCAGCGCGCCGTCGCGCCCTAGACGGCCCGCCCTGGCCCTGCGGACCCTCCCACACAGCTTGGCGAGGCTGTACAGAATGCCCAGAGCATACTGAGCAGGCTGCCGTCGAGCGACGAGCCATGCTGGCTCGTCGCGGGCTGCGAGCTCGAAGAGACCCGCGCAGAGCGTCGCCGAGCCATGCGTGCCCGCCCGCTCGCCCGCGGCCGCAGGCGTGTGGAAGCCAACCATCCTGGCGTCTATGGCAAGCGCTCACATGCCAAAAGGCACCTCGCAGCGCGCGAGACGTGACCAAAGCGGCACGTCTCGGCGCCGCGAGAGCAGCCGGTCGACGTCGGCACCAAGCGCGCGGCCGCCTGGCGCCTCCGAACCGACAGGGGCGCCGCGGCAGTAGAGAGCACTCCACCGCCATACCGTTTTTATGGCGGGGTCTTCCTTGGTTGCTGCGCTTTCTTTCTTTCTTTCTTTACACTGGGCACGAGACTGGGAAAAGAGTTTTGTCACCCCTGTGGCACTTGTTCCCTTGGAGTGCTCCAAGTGCCTTGGCGGACGGGAAAACACAACGCGGGAAGAGTCGGGCTGGTCGGCTGGTAGGAGCTAGGAGTCGGGGGAGAGAGCGTAGGGGCTGCTGTGAACCTGTGTGCTGATGAGACCTGAGTCACAGAGCGGAGCAGGAGCGGAGTGGCATATCACCAGGAGCGCGTCCCCCCAGCTCCCAGGCTAGCACAAAAAAGAGGGAGCTACCGGTACACACGTCTTATCCTCGAATCCTCGTCGCACGCCGTCGATGCTGATCGCTGGGTGCAGCGGCAAAGCAGCACGCAGCTCACACCAACTCCATATACCCGTCCTTCTGCGGTCTGGCCCCAGTGGCCGCGGGCGAGAAGCCGGGGCCGTTGAGGGAGTTCCTCGCGCGGACGCAGTTGTCGCACACCCGCTTCGGGGTCGGCGACCCCGGCACGGGACGGCGGCCGGTCGAGCAGCTGTCGCACACGACCTGGCCGCAGCTGCGGCAGTGGTGCCGCCGCCGCAGCAGCGTGAACGGCTTCGAGCACAGCCGGCAGGACGGCTGCGAAGCGTCGGGCTGCCAGAGGACGCCATACTTGGCGGCCGCCCGCGCGGCGCGCGTCGCCGGCCGCTCCCCCGCCGCGAGGGCGCGCGCCTGAAAGGTTCGCGGAAGTTTCACAGTGCAGCGGTATCTCGGCTCTGCTGTCTATGCTGTATCTCGCGCCTGGTGGCGGTGCAGCAGCGCGCGGTCGGGGAAGAAGGCCGGGTGGAGCGGGTGGCCTGTTCACAGCTGCATGCGTGAAGAGACGCCGTCCACACCTCGGGGAGGAGGGCCGGGTGGAGCGGGTGGCCCGGCCGGATGACAGAAGTGATGAGGGCGTCGGCAGCGTCTCTCCGCCTGTCCGTCTCCTCCTTGGCCGCGCGCGGGTTAGCTCGCAAGTAGCCCTCGGCAGTGAGCAGGGCACCGTCGAGCCTCGCCAGGTCGGAGGCGGACAGCTCGGAGCGGACGCGGCGCGAGCGGAGGATCGGCCGGAGCCGGCCGACGAAGGCGGAGAGACCGTCGAGGTCGAGCAGCCTGCAGGCGCCTCGTCGGTCGTACCTGCGGGAAGGGTCCGAGAAGGGTCCGAGACAGCTGTCTTGACGCAGCACGCTCCTCGCCGCGTCGTACCCGGTGGGCGAGCGCGCGGTGAGCAGCTCGCGCGCGGGCGGCAAGCAGAGCACCGCCCACGGGAGGGCGAGCAGGCCTAGGAAGTGTCTAGGAAGTGTCTAGGAAGTGTCTAGCAGAGCGTAGCCCACGGGAGGGCGAGCAGGCCTAGGAAGTGTCTAGGAAGTGTCTAGGAAGTGTCTAGCAGAGCGTAGCCCACGGGAGGGCGAGCAGGCCGAGCAGTTGCCGGGCGAGGAAGAGGGTGAGCTCTGCGCGCCAGCCGCGGCTGTCACTCGCAGAGTCGCCGGCTGGCGTCGCAAAGATCACGACCAAGCACGCGGAGGCCGCCCCGCACACGCAGAGCAGCACGAGGGCGTCGTACAGCAGCAGCAGCCGCAGCCGCGCCGCGGGCGCGTCGGGAGTGATGAAAGATCGCGACTGGCGACGGCTGCGGGCGGCGGCGTACTCCCCGTCCGCCTCATAGCCCGCCCCCGCGCCGCCGCCCGCCGCGCGCATCGACACCTCGGTGCCCTCGCAGCCGGGCGCAAAGAGGCGGCGAGACGGGCGCGAGGGGGGGGCGCTGCCGCCACGGCACCAGCAAGCAGACGGCGGCGGCGGCGGCGGCGGCGGCGGCGGCGGCGATGAACGCATCGGCGACGGACGGACCTCCGACAGAGTCTCCGAATCGCGGGGCGAGGCCGGCCTACAAGAGGCGGCTGTAGGCTCGTGGATGGCTCCTGCAGGGCATCCGAGTCGGGAGGGGAAAGGCGCGGGCCCGCTCGCGCTGTGCGTGGGACTCGTCGCGGCGGACGGGAGCTGCAAGCCTGCAGGAGAGTTCCGAGAAGGTTCACGGAAGGGGAGAAGTCACAAAGCCGTCGCACGACGCGGTCGAGCCTCCGCCGGGCCCGACAGCGGCAGAGATGGAAGCGGAGCCAGTGGGGCTGACTCCTCTCGCCGACGGCGGGGCCGTGCCCGCAGCGATCACGCCTGGCGAGCGGGGACCAGTCCGTCAGAGAGACTCGTGTCAAACCAGCCGCACGCAGCAAGCACGCCTCCTCGCAAGCCGCAGAGCACCGCCCCCCTCGCCGGCGTGCCAGCGACGAACCCGCCGCCGCTGCCACCGCTGCCAACTCCGCCGCCGCCACCGCAACGGCCGACGGCACTGCCGCCAACACTGCCGCCGTCGCCTCCGTCGCCACCACTGACCTCGCCTCCGCCGCCATCCTCGCCTTCGCCGCAGCCTCCGTCGTCGTCGCCGCTGCCAAGCTCGCCGCCGCCGCCGCCGCCGCTCCGCCCGGTCCAAAAGTCTGGGGTGAGGAGGAAGCCGAGCACGCGACCTGAGACCTCGGCCAAACCTCGGGTCATCTCGGGCAATCTCGGCTGATCTCGGTTCAGGGAGGTTAGCGACCGAGCGGGGAGAGGGGGGTCAGCGCGGCTGCCGCCGGCAGCAGCCGCAGAGCCGCGAGCCAGGCGAGGGCCTGGCAAGTGGCGAGGGAAAGCAACGCCGCCGTCTGGCTGCCGACACCGAGCAACGCGTCGGCGGGCCGGTCTCGCAGCACCGCGGCGAGGTAGGCGGGAGGCAGGGTGAGGAGGAGCTCGAGTGCTGCCATGCCGCACTGCGAGCCCTTCAGCGCCGCGACGAACATCGTGAGCTGGAAGGCGTCCGCCTGACGAGCAACTAGCTCTGATCAGCAGCGGTCGACCATCGGAGCATCACGAGCTGGGAAGGCGAGTGTGCGTCGGCGGCGAGCGAGGCGAGGAGTGAGGCGAGCAGCGCTGCCCGAAGGAGCGGCGTGCACGGCCACGCCAGCGCTACTGCGAGCAGCAGCCAGCTCGGCGACGTCAGGCACGCCCACGCGCTCTTGTCGTACGGAGCATAGTGGTAGAGCAGAGCAGCGCGCGCGGCCCGGAGGCCGTCTCCGACCGCCGCCGCACACGCGCCGGCCGAGCGAGGCAGCTTCGGCGCGCTGCAGCTCGCGCC
Source organism: Emiliania huxleyi CCMP1516 (assembly GCF_000372725.1). Classification (NCBI taxonomy): domain Eukaryota; phylum Haptophyta; order Isochrysidales; family Noelaerhabdaceae; genus Emiliania; species Emiliania huxleyi. The sequence goes on from NW_005200600.1 coordinate 916,611, forward strand.
GAGGCAGTCGCCATGGCACACCTCAAACCCAGTCGCGTCCTCGCGGACCGCTGCAGCCTCCGACAGCACCGGCGACCGGTTGGAGGGCGCGGGCGGCGCGGCGCCCGGATGGAGGATCTCGCGGGTGCTGTTTGCCCACGCCGCGTCCACCACCCTGTGCAGCGCCTCGCGCACGGGTCCAGGCGTGCAGGGATCCGGCAGCAGCTGCGGCTTCACCTGCTCGTCGTACACGGCAGCACGGCAGCACGATGCGACCTGCGACTTGAGCAGGCTGCCAAGCTGTGTCGCGGCCGTCTTGCTGGTTACCTCCGACATCGCACCGCAGCGGACCGCAGTCAGTCCGCAGTGGACCGCAGTCAGTCGGTCGCAGCGGACCGCAGCAGTCCGTCGCAGCTGGCCTGATGTAAGGAATTTTTTTTCGCTTTACTGCTACCCTTCATGCCACCTCGCGGTCGTCCGCCACTTCTCGTCACTCTCCTGCAGCGTCGCCACCACCACCCCGCTCTCTCCTCACATCGCTCTCCTCGGCCCCGTTTTGTGACGGCGCCGGCGCTATTCCCAGTCGCGGCTTCTCTCGCCTCTCGGCGCGAAGTTCGATAGCGGCGACATAATTCTTTCCGTAACGTCCGCCTTGCGCCGCCCGCTTCTCCTTGTGCCTTGTCAGCTTCCTGCCAGCAGACGATGGCGGTGCGCTCCGAGCTCCCGCCTCCTGCCGCGCTCCCAGCTCCCGCCTCCTGCCGCACACACACGCCCTCCTCTCCCTCCGTCTCTCTCTGACCCGGCGCGGCCGGCGCTCTCCAGGACAGCTCTCGCTCCACAAACAACGGGTCGCCTGCGCTGGTCCACCTGTACGCGCCGGCCAACGATGCCATCCTGAAGAAGGTGAGTCACATGTTCGAGAAGATGGACGCTGATCAGAACAAGAAGATCACGAGAGGGTGCGCAGCGGCCCTGCTCCTTGCGGCCGCGGAGATCGCCCTTGCTGCTCCCGCCAAGCACGACTCACCTCCGCTCCCTCCTCTCGCCTCCGCCTCCCAGTGAGGCGCTCAACCACTTCAAGGCCTTCAACAAGGTCAACACGAACGCCATGTTCAACGAGATTGACCTCAACAACGACTCTGAGATCACCATCGACGAGTGGAAGGGCTTCTGGGAGAACCTGCTGCAGACCGGCATCTACAAGCCCGAGGCGCGCCATCCTCCCCGCCGCCCGCCGCCCGCCGCCCGCCAGCCCGACCGCTGCGGCTGCCCGCAGTCGCCGCCGCCTAATCGCCACCTGCCGCCTCCCTGCCGCCTCCCTGCCGCCGCCCATGCTGCCGCCCCTCCCTCCTTTCACCGCCGTCGCCCCTCCGCTCCCTCTCCCCGCAGGAGATCGAGTCCGAGCTCGAGACCCTGCTCCGCGGCGAGGCGTGGGTCGACTGGAACGACAACAGGCACACGTGACGAGAGCTCGGGAGCTGCGCGTCTGCGCGCGTGCGCGAGCCTTCAGCTCCGCCGTAGGCCGCGTGTCGAATGCATGTGCTCAGAGACATTGGTAGTCAGTCCTGATCCTCCTCCATCGGCATAGGAGAGAGAACCCATCACGCATCAGCAGTCCCCCCCCCCGGCCACATTTCTTGTCCTTTCAATTATTATTTATTGGAGTTTTGGTGTTTGATTCCGCATTCAGGTGTTTCCAGAGGTGTTTGTGCGTGCCGCCGTCCCCAGCACACATTTTCCCCACATATATGATCATCACATATACCAGAGAAGCAACGGCGCGGACACACATGACAATTTGTACTCTGGAAAAGCGCGACTCGGGGAAGCCAGCGCGACAGGGCGCGGCGCGCGGGGGCGGCCTTCCGGCGTCTCGGAGTCCCCGAGGGACTTTGGGTGCATGCACCATCGAAGCATCGGATGTTGCATGTGCATATGCATGCATCACCTCCCACCATCCACCAGTCCCGAACCGCGCTCGTACTATGCCCCCTCTGCAAGCGGAGAGTTCACTCGGAGTACCCAGGCCCGACTCCGATGGGCGTCGAGCAGATGAACACCTTGCGGCCCGCTGTTATCATGGGCAGCGCCAGGCAGGTGACGGCAGCGTCGTAGGCGGCTGCCGAGCTGCAGAAGTACCACTCACGGCTCTGATCCGGCACAAACTGCTTCGGAATCCAGATGCACTCCATCCCGAGGTCGCCGGTCGTCAAGCCCATGTTGACCCAAGCCGCTTCGGCCCACAGGATGTCCGCAGGCGCCGCCGACCACTGCACCATCATGGACGGAGCTGACGCGCGCGACGCCCGGAGCCTGCGGCGGGAGAGGGGCGGCGGCGGCGGTGGTGAGGTGGGAGGCGAGTGGATCTGAGTTGTAAGGCGTGGCGAGTGTCGGCGCACGGCTTGACTGGCGACTTCCATGCTGCGCACGGCACGAAGGAGGCCACGAAGGAGAGTAGGACCATTGTTATGGCGTGCATCGTCAACTGTGAGAAGGAAATGAAGGAAAAAAGAATCCGCACACACACGCGCGGCTCGCCCATCTCGTGGGTTGTCTGTTTTCTTTCTTTCTTTTTTCGCCCATCTGTGAGTCTATCAGTAAGCGCGGGTTAGCCGTGGGTTCCACCGGGTTAAGCCACACTAACCCAGCACGGGTCAGCACGGGGGTTAGAACGGGTTACCATAACCCGACGCTAACCCGGCACTAACCCGACACTAACCCATCCTAACGTATGCCCCCCAGTGCGGGTTAGCGCCGGGTTAGTCTCGGGTTAGTCTCGGGTTAGTCTGGGTTAGGCTTGGGATTGGGTGTTACGGCTCGTTCCACCCCCCCCCCACACTCTCGTGCGTTCAGCGTTCACTCACTCGCCCCACACCACAGCCGCGGGCGCATGGCGAGCGGGACAGTCTCATGCCACAGGATCTATAATGTACCGCCCTCAGCGCACTCCTCCTCCCTAAGAAGGGTAGGTAGGTAGGTAGGTAGGTAGGTAGGGGCAGGGCAGGGGCCGGCCGGGTTTTTGCAGAATTTCAGCATGAGTGCAGCACAAGCAAAAAGAATCACACCTGTTCTTGATCATCATTCCGCGACCATGTCCTCCTCCCTCGAAACCTTTCCCCGCCGTGTGCTGCGCCGCGTCCCCGCGCAGCAGAGGGCGAAGCATGCCATGAAGGCCAGGGAATGCCACACGGCGAGCACCAAGGCGATCCACTTGATGGCGTCGACGTTCGCGTCGAACAAGTTGAGAACCTGATTGGTGCATGCACAGAAGATTCCTGTTGCAGTGTTTAGGTCCGCCAAGGGGTCGAAGCTGTCCCCGGACCCCCGGTCGCCAAGCTTTAGATCCCGAACCGGCGCGGCAAGGCCGGCCGCATCGACGGGCCACCAAGTCTCTCTGCGGCAGCACGCAGCGAATCCCGCGTCGAGCGAAAAGTCATCCGCTTGCAGGCATCGAGAGTTCACAAAATCGGCATAGTTGGCGTAGCCGCTATTTAAACACGAGAGCTCAAACTCGTCGCCCGTTCGTGCGACCGTGCCACTGCACGCGGACCACGACATCTCAACTCCGCTCTTGACGGTGGCGGCGACGCGGAGCTGCAGGCCGGCGAGTTGGATGTTTGGTGCAGCCATCAGCCGGAGCACACTGGCTGTGAAGAAGCAGTAAGCTGTCACACCAAAGGCGAGCACTGCAAGAATGAGGGGAAAGGGAGCAAACAGCATCAGGCACGCGCGGACACAGAAGCTATAGAAGCCGCACGCGGCGATGAGCAAAAGAGCCGCGCCAACCGCCAAGGCATGTAAACATGCGCTCGCAGAGACGGGGTGGCCGGCCGCATCGGAGAAGCCGAGAATGCCGGAGGCTGCAAACCCGGCAGCGAGGAGCAGAAACTGCAGCGCGCTGGTGAAGATGAGAATGCGGGCCAGGAGGGGGCGGCCACCACTGCCTCGCATGCCTTGCCGCGCCCCACCGTTGCTGCTTCCGGTCTGCATCGTGGCACGGAGACGAGGTGTCGGCCTCCTTGAGGGCTTGAAACAGGAACAAAGGGGGCGGGAGACGCGTGGCGGGCGGGTACAGCAGGAAAGGGACGGCCGAAAATTGGGCGGTACCGCGGTTTCTTTTTGTGATAAGGGTAGAATTTTTTGCTTTCCTTCGTCACAGTCTGTTTAATTTGGCCAAACATACAAAAAACATCGCAAACCCTGTCCGCAGTCCACCCTCGGGAGTTCAATTCCGCTCACTGAAAAAGAATTCTTAAGATACAAGCCTCTCTCACAGCACACTGGCACGACAAGGGCGCGGACTGGCGCGGACTGGCAACCCACCGGCTACCACTGAAAAAGAAACCGGGCTGCGAGGCACAGCTCGCTCCGCTCTCGAGATGCTGCTGCGACTGGGCTCGATGCTCGCCCGGCGCGGCCTGCACGCGGCGTCGGCCCGTTTCGCCGCGGCGCCGGCGCTGCGCCTCGGCCGCTCGCGCGCCCTCTCGACCGCGCCGGTTGACGACGAGATGGAGGACGACATCGACGTCGATGGCGTCGCGTACGGCTTCATGGCTTCGCAGGCGCTCTTCGCCGGCCTGGAGCTCGGCATCTTCGACGCCATCGCCGCGGCGGGAGGATCGGTCGACCTGCCCTCGCTGCAGCGCTCGAGCGGCGTCACCGCGCCGCGCCTCCAGACGCTGCTCACCGCGCTCGTTGCGTCAAAGGCGCTCCGCCGGTCGCGCGACGGGGCATACGACCTGTCGCCGAACGCGGCGCGTTTCCTGGTGAGCAGCTCGCGCCACTTCTACGGCGACTACCTCAAGCTGCAGATCGGGCGCCAGTTCTACCACCGGATGGGCGCGCTGACTGACGTCATGAAGACGGGAGAGGCGCCGTCGTACGCGTCGTGGTTCAGCGACCCGGAGGTGGCGGCGACGTACACGCGCGCGCAGCACAACGGCTCCGTCGCGACCGCAAAGGCGCTGCTCAAGCGGATGGCCGGCTCCGTCTCGCTCGACGGAGCCTCAAAGATGCTCGACGTCGGCGGCGGATCTGGCGCCTTCTCGTACGTCTTCACGGGCGAGATGCAGCCGAGATGCAGCCGAGAGGCAGCCGAGAGGCAGCCGAGAGGCAGCCGAGAGGCAGCCGAGAGGCAGCCGAGAGGCAGCCGAGAGGCAGCCGAGAGACGACCGAGAGACGGCACCGGCGCGTTCATGCACGTCTGTTCACGGGCGATGGTCCGCAGCGGCCCTCCTCGCTGACCTGGCTGAGGACCTCGCTGAGGACCTGGCTGAGGCGAGGCGGAGAGGCGGAGAGGCGGTGAGGCGGTGAGGCGGTGTGTGTGTGTGGTTTGGATAGGCAAGCACCCGCAGCTGTCGTCGCAGATCCTCGAGCTGCCCGAGGTCTGCGCGACGGGAAACACGATCCGCGCGGAGCAGCCTGCAGACGTGCACGCAGCCCCCGACCCTCCCTTCGCTTCTCCGACCTCTTCTCTCACCTCCTCCCGGCGGCCCCCTCCCCGCCCGTCCGCAGGTGCAGCAGCGAGTCTCTTTCTCTGAGCTCGACGCAACGTCCCCCGACTGGCCCGTGCCGGACGGGGAGTACGACTTGGTCGAGACCCCGCCGAGATCGCGCCGAGATCGCGCCGAGATCGCGCCGAGATCGCGCCGAGATCGCGCCGAGATCGCGCCGAGATCGCGCCGAGATCGCGCCGAGATCGCGCCGAGACCGCGCCGAGACCGCGCCGAGATCGCGCCGAGATAGGGCCCGTGCCGGACGGGGAGAGCGATTTGCCCTCCTGGCTCACGCCCCGCGTGGCCGTGTGCGACTCACCCCTAACCCAACCCACCGGACGCAGGTCCTCATGTCTACATCTCGGGGTCGGTGCCGGAGCTATTAATTAATAGGTCCTCATTAATTAACAGGTCCTCATGTCTTACATCTCGGGGTCGGTGCCGGAGCCCGTCGTCGGCGCGCTCTACGCAAACGCGTACAAGGCGCGCCAGAGCTCAGGCTCGGGCTGGTGGTGGTGGTGTGTCGGCTGGTGCTGAGCCGCGCCCCGTACCGTCACGCAGGCGCTCAAGCCGGGCGGGCGGCTGCTGGTGCTCGAGATCCAGCCGAGATCCAGCCGAGATCCAGCCGAGATCCAGCCGAGATCCAGCTTAGATCCAGCTTAGATCCAGCCGAGATCCAGCCGAGATCTAGCCGAGATCTAGCAGACTTGACGGGGGAGGGGGGAGCTCGCTCGGTGTAGCGGTTTGGAGTGGCCTCCGTCCCTTCGACTCAGGTGCACGACTTCATGGTGGACGACTGTTAACTAATCATGAACTAATCATGAGCTAATGACTCAGGTGCACGACTTCATGGTGGACGACTCGCTCGACGGGCCGCTCGGCGGCGCCATCTGGGCACTGCAGCACGTGACGGTCAACGCGGACGGTCTCGGCCTGGCGCCGCGCGAGGTCGTCTCTCGGATGGGGGCGGCGGGCTTTGCGAGCGGCAAGGCGGAGAGCTAGCCGAGATCTGGCCGAGATTCAGCGGAGGTGTGGCCGAGGCGCGGCCGAGGTGCGGCCGAGGTGCGGCGAGAGAGGGAGCTGATGAGCGGGGTTTGCGGTCTGCAGGCGGAGACGCACGAGATGATCTCCGGGCTGACGAAGCTGGTCATCGGGCACAAGAACTAGGCGGCAGAGGCGGCGGCCCGCCCCGCGCCTCCGTGGCGAGGAGGAGGGGCCGCCCCTCCCCCTCCCGGAAGAAGGGAGGGGGGAGGGGGAGGAGGGAGGGAGTGCGGGCCGGCTGGCCGCCAGCTCTCCAGGTGTTGACAGCCGCAGCCCCTTCCTTGGACAGGGGGCGAAGACAGGGGGCGAAGAGGTCGCCGCGGGGGGGGAGGGCTCGCTCACGACAGGGGGGGGGGGGGGGGGGTCTCTATCGTGTATCTGTGCTGTGCGGTGCTGTGCCCTGCCCCCCTCGACCCGCGAGGTGTCGAGGGGGCCGCTCGGGGGCACGTGTGCTGGTGGGAGGGTTGATTCTCGCATGTCGTCGCCGCGGAGCCAGAGCCTGTGGCCTTATTCTAAGTCGCCTTACATCAGAGATAAAAAGTCTCCGGAAACAGGTAAAGACTAAAGTATGACCTACTCTATCGCCCACCCGCGCCGGGAAACATCGCGGGGCACTGATGAGTCGAGAGTGCGCGAAGCGCGTCCAGCGCCCCCAGCCCGGACGAGCCAACGTGGTTGCCGCGGAGCAGGAGCGAGAGCAGCTCCTCCGCGCACGCGCCCCGCGCGGCTCCGGGGACGCTGCCGGCGGCAGTCGCCACCAGCTCGGCCGCGGCGTCTCGCTCCGCAGGTGTGAGGCGGGGGGCGGACAGCAGCAGCAGGGCGCGGTTGAGGCGGTGGGTGAGGTGCCGGCTCTCGCGAAGCCACTCCCTGCAGGCCAGAGCGGGCACGGGCAGGGCGCGCCCGCTCTCGAGCTGGAAGCCGTAGAACCCGCACAGGCTGCCGAGCGCGGCTGCAGGCGCAGAGAGCCGCAGCGGCACGCTCGCAGCGAGGCGCTTCTCCAGCCACGCGACGAGCGAGCCAGCGGCGCGCGCGCGCTCGAGTGCGGCGGCGAGCGTGGCCGCGCCGGGCTGGCGGCACGCCTCAGACAGGAGTCGCACGCTCTCGCAGAAGAAGCGCCACGCCGCGGCCTCCTCCTCCATCTCGCTGTGGTGCGGCGGCGAGGAGGAGAGCGCGACGCTCGCCCGCACAGCGCGCGGCACGAGGCGGGAGTGCTCGCCTTCGACGAGGTATAGCCGAGGTACAGCCGAGACGTAGCAGATACAGCCGAGATACAGCCGAGGTAGAGTGCTCGCCTTCGGAGAGGCGAGCCAGCAGCCACGCCTACCCGCAAGCGCTGCAGCTGTGAAGAGGCGCCGTTCACAGGCCGGCCGAGACGCGGGCCGGCAGCCAAACCGCGTCGCCCAGAGGCAGGTTCAACGCCGGAGCCGAGCTCACCTCAGCCAGCAAGGAGAGCGCCTCCGCCACGGCCGCCGCTGCCCTGCCCGCCTCGCGCCCCCTGTCGTCGTCGCCGCCGTCGCCGCCGCCCGCCGCCGCATCGCCGCGCCCCCGCCGCACAGCGCGGGCAGCAGCGATCGCATCGCAGAGTGCGCGCCCCGCCTCGGCGTGTGTCGCTGCGGCGAGGGAGGCGAAGGGAGGCGACCGCACCAGCGCGGCGAGGAGTGCGACGAGCTCGAGCAGCGGGCTGGAGAGCGGGCTGGCGCAGAGCTGCATCCGAAGCCACGCCAGGATGCCGTGCTTGCTGAGCAGGGCGGACGCGCCTATGCAGAAGGGTCGGACAGCCTTCCCGGACGGCCCCTCGAGGCGTGTCGTTGCCGGGCAGGGCGGAGGCGCCGTCCGCAGTGCCGCTGGCGCGCAGCAGGACGGCGAGGCAAGCCCTCCTCGCGGGCGGGTCCGCGAGGCTCGAGTCGCTGAAGCCTAGAGAAGGTTCCGAGAAGGTTCCGAGAAGGTTCCCACGAGTCGCAGAGCCCCTCGAGTCGCTGAGGCCGAGCAAGAGCTCGAGCACGTGCCTCCCGCCGCAGAGCCGCGCGTCCTCCTCGGCCCGCAGCCCGTGCGAGAGAAGGGCGAGCATCCACAGCCGGTCGTCGCGCGGCGTGCTCGAGCCAGAGTGGAAGCAATGGAAGAACATGGGCACCTGTAGTCGATGGCTCGTGGTTCGTAATTCGCACTCAGGAGTGGAGCAGCGGAAGAAGAGGGCGACGTCGGAGAGGTCGAAGAAGGCGCGCGTGAGGATGTAGTTGTTGAGGGCCTTGTACTGCGGGTGGTGCGGCTGCGCGAGGATCGCCAGCCCGTGCGCCACAAAGACAGACCACAGCGAGGGCACCCTCAGGTTGGGCTTTGTGATGGCGTCTTGCAGCGAGCGAAGCAGCCGGACCACGTGAGGCCGCTCCTGCTCACAGCACGAGCCGTCAAGAGACGCTGTCCACAGCGGCAGCAGGAGGACCACGACAAGGGCCGCTCCCGGAAGCTCGGACCGTTCCGCAAGACAGCCATCAGCGCCGCGACCGCCTCGTAGGCGAGCGAGCGGGCGGAGGGCGATGCGGCGGAGAGGCCGACGACCAGCAGCCCGGCCGCTCCCTTGGAGATCCAGCGCGGCGCGTCGCACCGCCCGTGCCGCAGCAGGCAGCGAAGGACGAGCAGGGAACCGAGGGCGTCTGGCCGCGGCCCCTCCGCCGCGTCGGCACGCGCCACCTGCTCACGGCTCAGACACGTGAAGAGACGCCGCTCTAGCCCACAGCGCCTCCTCCGCCGCGTGCTCGCACGCGCCGCCTCCCCGCCCTCCAGCGGAGCGGAGGCAGAAAGCGGCTCGCCGCCACAGCCCGCCGGCTCGGCAGGCAGCAGCATGTCGACGGGGAAGGAGCGGACCAGCTCTCTGGCGTGGCTAGCGCGGAGCCAGTCCAGCGACTCGAGCCTGTGAAGCAAGCAGCAGTCGTACGCAGACGCGCTTCACAGGTGCGGCTCTCAGCGAGCCCGGCGACTCGAGCCTCGCAGGGTCGAGGAGGGACTCGGCGCCGCCGCCGGCGACTTCGGCCGCCTGCTCAATCCTTAGCCTGCTCAATCCGCGCTTAGCTGGCGGTTGGCGATTTCACAGGGGAGGTGGCGGCGCCGGCCGCCTGCTCGAGCGAGAGGTGAGGCAGCGCCGCCCCGTTCGCGCAATGCGCGCCGAAGAGCGAGTACGCGCTTCGCCGCCCACCCTCCGACGAGGCCTGTGCACAGCTCTCTTCCTCTGTGTCCTCAGTTCGTGCTCCTAAGACCTCCTTCCGACGAGACAGCCGCCGCGCAGCCGACGAGCAGCTCGACGGCCATCGGCGCACCCATCGGCGCCGGCTGCAGCGCGGCCAACGCAGAGAGCACGTCGAGAAGCTCGTGCGCGTCTGGGGCGCGCATCGACTCGCGCAGCGGCCGGCGCAGCTCGAGAAGCCTGCGCAGCGCTGGAGCGAGAGGGGCCATGTGCGGGCCGCACGGGCCACGAAGCAGCGAGGCGGCGAGGCGCAGCGCGTCGGCCTGCGTGGGGGGAAGTTCCGAGTAAGTTTCCGAGAAGGCTGCATGGGGATAGCGGGGCGAGGACAGGGCAAGGCTGCCCCCTCCGCCGCCGTGACGAAAGCTCGCACCGCCTCAACCAACTCGAGCGACGGTCTGCCGAGCGCGTGCTCGCCGTGCCAGGAGGTGGCCAGCCGCGCGCCCTACACAGGGGAAGGGTCGCAGAGGGCTGCGAGAAGGGGCGTGCAAGAGGGTGCAGAAGACCAGCACCGCCTCGGAGCACAGCGCGGCCCGCGCCTCGGCCGGCGCGGCACGCAGAGTGTCCAGCACCGCGGCGACGTCCGCGTCCAACTCGCTGCGATCCAACTCTGCTGCCACGCCGGAGCAAGCCACCAGCGCCGCGCAGAGGGCGCGCGCCGCCGCCGCACCGCCCGCCGCGCCTCCACGAGGGGCGGGCGAGGAGCGGATGCGGCGGCGGAGCGGAGGCAACACGCCGCTGAGCTCGCCCTCGCCCCAGCCCGGCGATGCGAGCAGCAGCGTGCAAAACACCTCGACCGCCGCCTCGGCCGCAGAAGCGGCGGCGGGGGCGGCGGCAGGTGAATCCTCCTCCTCAGCGCCTTCGAGCTCGATCAGCTCGGCGATACGAAGGAGGCAGTGCGGCAGCGCGCTGCGCGGGAGAGGAAGCATCGACCTACCGACGAGTCATCACCATTAGGTTTCAGGCAAGAGGAGGGGAGGAGCTGCGCTGGAGAGGGAGCATCGACCCCGCCCCGGTCGCCAGGCGAAAGTGGCAGTAAAGCAGCGGGAGCCATGCAGGGGTGCGCTGCGCCGGTCGACCCGCGCCCGCGAGGCGGTCCTGTTTTCATCACGACGGGCTGACAGGCCCGCTCAACCAATCAAACTCGCCTCGCGCGAGAGGCGCCTCATCGACGGCAGCGGCGACGCAAGCCCCGAGCAAGTGCAGTGCTAGAGGCTCGGCGCCTAGAAGGTTCCTAGAAGGTTCCTAGAAGGTTCCAAGCCCCGAGCAAGTGCAGTGTTAGAGGCTCGGCGCCGAAACGGCGCACGAGGGCGAGCTCGCCCGTCTCCGCCGCGGCGTGCACCTGTTCGTAGCTAGACGCGTGAAGAGGCGCCGTTCACAGCTCGACGGTCTCTGCACCGCAGCGTGCACCAGCTGCGCCGCTGCGGCCGGCTCAGCGTAGAGCCAGCGCTGGAGAGCCGCGTCGAGGGACGAGGAGGCGCGACCGCCGCCGGCGCTCCAGAGACCCTCCAGCAGGGCGGTCTGCGCGCGCCGGTGCGACACACCGAGCGCGAGGAGGCAAGCGCGCGCGTCTGCAGGCACGCCACACGGCAGCTGCAGCAGCAGAGCCGTGCGGAGCAGCGGCCGCTGGGAAGAAGGGGGGGCGGGGACGGTCTCCTCGCCTCTGCCGCCGGGCTGCTCCGCCGCGTCTGCGGCGCGGAGCAGCGAGTCGAGGAGAGGGCGCGTCGCCTCGCACGGCCGCACCCCTCGCGCCAGCTGCCACGCGACGAGCGGGGCGAGCTCGCGCCTTGCGCCGCCCGCCGTCGCAGCGCGCAGCGCCGCGAGCCGCGCGCTCGCGCGCGCGGCCGCGTCGTCCTGCGATGCCGCCTGCGCCGCCGATGGCCCTCGCCGCCCTCCCGAATGGCGGTCGAGCTGCTGCAAGCAACAGAGTGCCGCCACGGCGCCCTCCGCTATCGCCGCCTCCGCCGCCGCCGCCGCGCCGTGCCGATGCCCCCCAGCAGCCGGGGCGGCGAGGGCGGCGGAGAGAGCGGCGAGCAGAGGCGCGCTGAGCGGCGGCGGCTCCTCGCGCGATGCGGCGGCGTGCAGCAGCGCCTGGACGGGAGACTGGGCGAGCCACGCGGGACGGGAGACTGGCGCGGCGCCGGAGCGGGCGGTGGGGCGGAGGCACTCCTCGGTCAGCGGCAGGCGGAGGGCGAGCCAGGCGGAGGCGGCGTCCCCTCCCTCGGCGAGAGCGAGCAACTGCGGCAGCAGCGGTGCGCACGCGGCAGGGGGCGGGGGAGGGAGCCCGTCCCGCCCGCGGCAGAGAGCGGCGACGGCGCGAGCCTGCGAGTCGGTGAGAGTGGGACCTTCTTCCGGCGGGACGGCGCCGCCACGGCGAGAGACGCCGTTCGTCGCGACGTGACCGTCCGGCGGCGCGCCGCAGCCGTTTGGCGCGCCGCCGCCGCCGGGCGAGAGCGGCGTCGCGCCCTCCGCTGCAGTCACCGCCCTGCCGTCCGCCAGCCGCTGCAGGGAGGCGAGCACCTCTCTGAGATAGCGGCCCGCGAGCTCCGCGCGCCGGCCTTGAGGTAGCCGGCCTTGCCCCGGGTCGAGCTCCTGTCCACGACCAGCCACTGCTGAGCGAGGTGGCTGAGGGAAGACCTCGCAACTAGTCGACGGCCCGCGAGCTCCTCGGCCGCTGCGGCGGCGGCGACGCCGAGCGGGGAGAGCCGCAACGCCCGCCCGTCAGGTGAGTCGACGGGTGGCGCGGCGCCTGGAAACACGACTCAGAAATGAGGGGAGCAGAACAAAGAAATCTGCCGCGTGGCGGCGGATAGGCGCCGTCGGCGGCGATTGCCGCGTCGAGTGACTCGTAGAGGTCCGCAGAGACCTGCACGGCCAGAGGTAGGGCTGGGGGCGAAGCTTCGGATTAGCGATGACTCGTAGTAGGTGAGCGCAGAGACCTGCACAGCCAGCGCGGCGAGCAGCGGCGCCGTGGCGGGGGAGAGCCCCTCCAGCCAGATGGACGCCTCCGCCTATAGAGTGGAGGATCAGACACTTCATTCAGAGTGAATTGCGTCACCCTCCCGCCAGACAGCAAGCCCTCGCCTCGGGCGAGTGGCTGCACCCGCTCACCGCGCCGCAGCCTGCGAGCAGATGGACGGCGATCGCGCGGGCGTGCCGGCGCGTCTCGCGGTGCTGCGTGTGCAGCGTCATCTGGAGGAGGCCGCACCTACCCGCAGCCCTCCGGAGGTTTGCACTCGCAGGGCCGCGTCTGGACCCCCCCGTCTGGAGGATCCCGCACAGCTCTGCAGCGGGAGGAAGCTCAGCGCCGCCTCCTCCTCCTCCCTGCTGCGGCAACAGCAGCCGCAAGGCAGACTGCTGCACGATCGGCGCGGCGGAGGGAAGGCCCGGCACGAGGGCCCTCGCCTGATCACAGCTGGAGTGTGAAGAGGGCGCACCTGTGAAGAGGCCGGGCACGAGGGCCCTCGCCTGCAGCCTGCCCTCGGCGAAGACGGCCGGCATCAGAGTGTGGTAGAGCGCCAACGCGTGGAGCAACCGGCCGTGCATCAGGCTGAGCAGCCGGCTGGCGGAGGCGGCCTGAAGCTTGGAGCGGGCCTATCGATCGATGGGCCCCTGGGGATTAGGATCGATTGATCCACCAGCCAACCGGTCAGCAGCTTCGATCGGGCCGTCAGCAGCGTCTGCATGTCCGGAAGCGCCTACTCATCATGCGTCGTTCATCTCTCGAGCCATTCACTGACTGTTCAGCGTCTGCTTCTCGAGCTGCGCCCAGCGAAGACTCTGCTGCTCCTCCGCCGTCGGAACGCGGCCACCGCCATCACCGCCGAGCGAGGCGAGGACAGCCACGAGCGCGTTGACCGTCGTGGCGCGCACGAGCAGGCTCGAGTGCTGCAGCCTACAGGGCACAAGCCCGAGGGACGTGTCCGAGACATGTCCCGGACTGGTCTTCGCGCTGGCGGGAATGCAGCAGCCCGCGGCTCCAGAACTGGCGGCCGAGCCCCGGGGGAGGCGCCCGCTGCACGGCGGCCTCGCTGGCGGCACCGCAGCGCTGGAGCTGCGGCAAGCCAACCACGCGGACCAGGAAGGCGACCTAGCGGCGAGAAGTGAGGCACACCTCACTCAGGTCTGTGCCGCAAGCCCGCCACGCGGCAACAAGGTGGCGGCCTCAACCACCCACTGGCGAGTCGGCTTCGGGTCGAGGGCGGCGTCGCCTCGCGCCTGCAAGTACGCGGCCCGCAGGCCAGGCAGCGCGGCGAGCAGGGCGAGGGCCAGCTGCTGCTGCTGCGGGTCGACGGTCGGCTGCAGCGCGAGCAGCAGCGGCAGCAGCGCGCGAGAGGCGGCCGCCCCGCCTCCGCCTCCGCCTCCGCCTCCGCCTCCGCCTCCGCCTCCTCCGTGCGCCTCCCGCTGCCGCTCCGCCGCAGCGTGCACCTCGCTCAGCTTGAGCAGGAAGGCGGCAGTGACCTTGCAAAGGTCTCCGCCGGCAGAGAGGAGGGGCGCGAGCTTGGCCAGCGCCGCGTGGTTGGCGACGGGCGCGACGAGGCGGAAGCTCAGCGCGCCGTTCCCGAGCACGTGCGTCTGCAGCGCCGCCAGGCCGCGCAGCCTCGCGCCGCGAGGGAGCCACTCGACGAGGCGGAGCGGCGAGGAGGCGAGGCGGCCGTGCTCCGCCGAGAGGAGCTCGCGCGGGCCCACGCGCAGCAGCACCGCGACGAGCTCGACGAGCGCACCGCACACCTCGCGAGAGCGGCGCGGCTTCTCGCACCCGTTGAGCAGCGCGACGACGCTCGAGCCTCCGCCAATGGACCGCTGTACGATGGCGCGCGCCACGTCGTCGCTGGCCGTCGCCATCGCCTTGAGACAGCGCAGGCTCGCTGCCTGCACCTTGTCCGCGTCGCCCTCGGAGGCCGGCTCGAGCAGCGCAAAGAGCCTGTCGCCTCGCCGCTGCCAGACGCGGTTCGCCAGCTGAGCGGCGGACTGCGCATGCTCCGCGGTGCCGGAGGCGTGCAGCTGCTCGAGGAGGAGGGCACAGGTGCACAACGAGTCGGACAGCATTGGACTGGGAGCGTACTTCGTCGAACCGTGTGCCTGCACGTAGAACGCGGGACACAGGGTTTGGAAAGAGAAAGCGTTCGATAGCGACGGGGCGGCGTGCCGTCCTCCCATCCCTCCCTTGGGTTGTCTTTTTTGTCTAGGCGGCGTGGGCAAGTGGGCGCCCCCCACTGCGGCCGTGCGTAAGAAGCCGTTGGCCGTTTGCTTGAGCTTGTTCGTGACTTCGTGACCCAGTTGGCCCGCTCATGGGACTTGAGCCAGTTGGTACGCGTCTTGCGCGCCTGCTTGTTGATGTTGTCGGCGTCGCCCGCCACCGCCGCCATGGAGATAAGAGAAAAGACGCAGGGAGAGGGCAACAACATGATGTCAAGATGGGAGTAGGTAGGTATACAGGTGCATGTACAGGTATGGGACGACGACGAAGCACTTGGAGCACTTCTGAGGGAGGGTGTAGAGGATGTAGAGTGTAGAGCGCTGTAGAGCTGTAGAGATGTAGAGTGCTGGAGAGCGCTGTAGAGCTGTAGAGCTCTACATCCGCCGCGTGACGAGGCGCCTGCGTTGTAGAGCGATGTAGAGGCGCTCTACAACGTGAAATCTCTACAACAAACTCTACATCATAAGCGGCGAACGAGGCACGGTCGCTCTCCGACATGAGGCGCGTTGCACTTGCCAGTGCTGCCCTGGCCTTCTGTCTGCCCGCCCAATGGGTGGCAGGTGCCTCTGCTGCTATGGCATGCCTCACGGCTGCGACTGGCCGGCGCCTCGGCGCGTCAGCTCGGCTCGGCGTAGCGATAGTGGCCAGCGCAACTCGCCTGGACTCAACGCTCAGCCAGGAGCTCCCGCACGCGCTGGCGCGAGTCATGGCGCATGCAACGCGTCTGAATGCTCGCCTCGCCTCGCGCAAATGCGACCGTCCTCGCAGCCGACAGTCCACCGCCTGCTAAAGAAGCACAGCGACGAATGCGGCACCGGCGACACATGGCAGGCTGGTCATGACGCAGTTATAGGGTGTTGTGTGCCGTCAGAGGGACTCTCTGTGTGTCAGGGATAGTCAGGGCTGTCCATCAGAGCTTCACTAAGCTCGGAAACACCCCATTAGCGCGGCTCGACCTCTTTGAGTCACTGCCTTCCCGGCGGTTTGGCTGTAGAGCCTCTACAACAAACTCTACAACAAAATCGCGCTCTACATCGCTCTACAACGCAGGCGCCTCGTCACGCGGCGGATGTAGAGCTCTACAGCTCTACAGCGCTCCAGAGCGCTCTACATCTCTACAGCTCTACAGCGCTCTACACTCTACATCCTCTACACCCTCCCTCAGGAGCACTTGGAGTGCAGTCATTAGCCTCACATCCAGGGCTGGGGAGCTAAGAAGCGCACCCAGCGGGCCGGATGATCGGGAATCGGGTTACGGGCTATAGAGAGCCCTACCTAGCCCTGGGGGGTGCGCGTTCGCAGGGAAAGGGCCGTAAAGTAAACACGGTTCTCCGAGGGTTGGTTCTGCGCTTTGGGTGTCCCCTAGCGGCGGAACGCCCCCTCCCTCTACTCGGAGCTAGTAAACACCAGACACGAGCATGACGTACACTCTCACCCGACATCGCCACTCAGGCCCCCTCCGCCCGATCTCCCCACCCCCCCATCCGAAAGGGCTCCCCTCTCCTCCCGGTCCTCCCTCCTGTTCGCTTTCCGATGGTCAGGCGTCGGCTGCGGAGCCCGCCCTCCCCTCTTATACTTCTTCGACCGCGGCTTCGCCGCCGTCTCGCCTTCTCTGTCTGATCCCGTTGACTCCGCGGGTGGCGATCCCGTGCCCGACTCCCCGGGCGAGGGCGGCGGCGTTGGGTTACGCCTCCCCTCCCCGGGGGCGGGGGTTCGCACCCGGACCGGCTCTCCCAAACGACGAATCGCGCTCGCCTCGGCGCACTCGGCGCTCGGCGCTTTAGCTAAAGGCAGAAAATTTCGGGGCAGCCCTCTCCACAATCCCCCGCTGAGGGTATTTAGCCGCGGACAGCCGACTGCCGATGAGGATCATCACACTTCTCTTGGTCGCCCTCAATGCGTCAGACGCCATGCGCCTCGCACCGCACCGCTTGAAGAGCGGCGGCGGCCGTCTGATGGCGCTGCGCGGCGGCCGGCGCGGCGGCGGCAGCAGCGGCCTGCTCTCCGACTACTCTGCAATCGAGTGGGCGGGCGAGGACGTCGGAGAGGGCTTCCCTGCAACAGGCCGCGACGCTCGGCATGTAAAGACGCACCTGGATAACTACAAGCTGCTCGACTTCTCGCCGCTGCTCAACACCGCCTCGTACGTCAACGTGGTCGCCGAGAGGGAGGAGGAGGAGGTGGCGCTCTCCGGTCTCAAGGTCAACATCGCCGATCAGACCATCTACCCGGGCTCGTTCAAGCTGCACAACGACGCGCTCAACATGCTTGGCGACCTGTGGCATCTCCCCAAGAGCGCCTCCTTCGACGAGTACGGCTGCCATGCCGGCGCGTGCACCGTCGGGTCGACCGAGGCGTGCCTCCTCGCCGGCCTGGCGCTGAAGTTCCGGTGGCGCAAGTGGTACGCAGCCAGGCACGGGCTGAGCGAGGCGGAGGTGCGGAGCGTGTACCCGAACCTGGTCATCTCGACCATGTACCAGGCCTGCTGGGAGAAGCTGTTCAAGTACATGGACATAGAGCCCCACTTTGTCTCGCCCAAGGTGGGCGAGATGGTGCTTCGCCCTGAGGACGTGCGTGCGGCGGTGGACGACAAGACCATCGGAGTGGTCTGCATCCTCGGCAACCACTACTCTGGACACTACGACCCGGTGGCGAGCGTGGGCGAGGTGCTGGGCGAGCTCAACCGGGCGAACGGGTGGCAGGTGGGCATTCACGTGGACGCGGCGAGCGGCGGCTTCGTCATGCCCTTCCAGCCGGAGGAAGAGGTGGGGCTCTGCGACTTTCGAGTGCCAGCGGTGCTCTCGATGTCTGCCTCGGGCCACAAGTTTGGCGTGTCGATGTGCGGCACGGGATGGGTGCTCTGGCGCGACCGCGACGACCTCTCGGAGCACATCGCAATCTCGGCCTCGCGCCTCGGACAGGGGTCTACTCAATCAATTCAACGCAGGTAAGCGACTCCTCGTTGAGTAGGTCTCGTACCTCGGCGGCAAGGCGGACAGCTACACCCTCAACTTCTCGCGGCCCGCGTCGGGCTCGGCCGTGCAGATGTACAAGTTCCTGCGGCTGGGTCGCGACGGCTACACCAAGCTGTGCGCCTCTCAGATGGCGGTCGCCGCCATGATCCGCAGAGGGTTGGCCGAGATGCTGCATACGCCGACGGGCCGGCCGCTCTTCACACTGCTGGACGCCGGCGACAAGGGGTGCCTCCCGGTGGTCGCCGCGCAGTTCAACAAGGTGTCGGCCTGTCTTGAACGAGTTAGAGTGACCACGGGCGGGCGCTTGAGCGGTCATCCTTGCTTATAGGAGCTCGGTTTGCCGTACGATTCGACGGACCTGCAGCATGTCCTCTCGGAGCGTCACTGGTACGTCGGAGGCTATCACATGAATTTCAATCACCCTCTCACCGAGGAGAAGACACCGCTCTTCTCGGACGCGGACGCCGACGTGGCCATGTTCCGCGTGGTCGTCAAGGCCAACCTGAGCCCGATGCTTGCCCGCGACCTGATTGCGGCGGTCCGCGAGACGTGCGATTTCCTCGAGCGCACCGGTGAGGCGTACCAGAAGCTGCACGCGGGCGCAAAGAGCCAGCCGTTCTCGTCGCACTGATGCCGCGCTCGCTGGCCGCGGCGGTCTTACTAGTCAGTCTAAATAGAGATAGCTGATTGCTGATATAGGAAGGGCTGAGAGGAGATTCAGATTGGGAGGAGGGGCCACTTCACCGCCTTGGTTGTACTACGAGAGAGTCGTTGGGGTCTAGGAGATAGAGAGTGCTGCACGTGCGTCCATTAAGCACGAGCTAATCTACAAATCGAGTTTCGAGTCAAGAAGGTAGACACAGGTGGGTGCATGCAACATGGAGATGGACGAAATGGCAGCACAGAACAGGAACACGAAACAGGCGGAGGTGCAATGGCCAATGTATATGTGCAATAGCAGACGCGGCAAGGCTTGTCAGACCTTGCGCAAGTCCGTTAGCTGCAGCTCCGCGAGGGTGGCGTTGAGCGCGGCCACTAGCTGCAGCCCGCAGTCGGCGAAGGCGCAGAGGTCCTCGGCGGCCGCAGCGTCGCGCGCCGCCGCGTCCGGGCAGAGCCGTTTCGTCACCTCGTCGTACGCGGGAGCTGATTTGGCTGCACGCTGGAAGACGGACTGCATCAGCCAGCCGTGGTAGGGCTGCAGCGCGCGCCGGTAGGCATCGCCCATCGCGGTCGCCGGCTTCGCGTCGCCGTCGCCGCCGAGCGCCTTCATGAGCAGCGCCGCAAAGTGCAGCGATCGGAGCAGCCACGTCAGGCCGATGGCGGCGCTCGAGCCGCCGAGTACAGCCCCCTTTGGCGGCGGCGAGGGCGTGTGCATGCCGGCGCGGATCTCGTGGCTAAGCAGCTCGCGCACCGTGGCGGCGTGCCCCACGGTGGGCAGCAGCGCGCGCAGCTTCTTGACGTTGCGGGCGTCGTTCTGCGCCGCGAGCGCCATGCCGCTGCCGAGCGCCTGCAGCAGCCGGAGCAGCCCGCTCTCAAAGCAAGTGATGAGCAGCTCGCACCGCAAGCCGCCGCCCGAGCCGCACGCGGTCAGCTCGGCGACCGCGGTGCGCATCGCCAGGATGCCCGCGCGCAACACCGTCCCGCTCGTCTGCAGGCTCGCGCCGGCCGGCCCCTCGCCGCCCGCCGCGCCGCCGCCCGCCGCCGCCTCGGCCGGCAGCGCGCCACCATACGCACCGGGCGTCCCAAGCGACTCGACGTTGGAGTACGATGCCGAGCGCAGCTGCTCATCCGAAAAGGTGCTGTCGACGACGCGGCGCGGCGAGACGGGCGTGGTCGGCGTCGGCATTGCACGGCTGTGCAAGTGTAGGACCTTCTTGGGGCGAACCGCCCGAGGGCTGTCGAGGGCGAGGTTGGCCCGCCGGATTGCGTCTTGGTCGGCAATCAGCTTGCGCAGCGTCGCGCTCTCCTCCCTCATCGCCTCGAGCTGCGCCTCTGCCGCGCGCGCCGCCTCCTCAAGCCGACCAATCCGCGCGAGCAGGTTCATCGTCTGCCGCTTGCGCCACTGGTTGCCCTCCTGCGTGGAGAGGAAGTCGGCCTGCAGTGTCTGCGCCCGGCACGACGCGATGGCCACCATCCGCTGCAGCGCGAGCGCGCGCTTGTCCTGCTCGCAGAGGACGTCTGACGGAGAGAGCTTCCCGGCGAGGCGGCTCAGCTCCCTCTGCAGCGGCTCGGTGCCAACGCGCGCAGACTCCTTGCTGGACACCGAGTTCCGGCCGAGGACGCGGTCAAAGATGTTCTTGACGCCGGTCCGCCAGTCTGACTCCCAGGACACATCCGAGAGTGACGCCGAGGAGGATCGCGGCGACGACGGTGTCGAGGGCACCGACGACATGCCAGCAGGGCGCTCGCGCCGCCATCAACGAGAGCAGCGGCAGCGGGCGGCGAGAGCGGGGACGAGGCGAGCAAAGCGTGCGTTGCTGCGAAAGGGGCGGCGCGAGTCGCGGGGCACGAGGCGGCGTGCGAGGGCTGTAAGCGTCGTCGGACTTCTTTTACGCGCGTTCCCGGCACGGCGGGCAGCTACGGAGGGGGACGCAGAAGGTGATGGTGATGCGTGTGCGGAAAAAAGAAAGAAAGAAAAAAACGAGGGATCGGAGGAGGACAAGGTCCCCACCTGCACGAGCAGGATCTTGTAGATGCGTGTGCGGGCTGTCGCATTCGGCGTCTCAGAATTCTTTTCTTCAAACGGCCATCGCAGAGAGAGCAGATTGTCAATGAGCTTGCCTGCGGCGGGGGCTGCGGTCGAGTGCATGCACGGAGCTAAGTGTCTCACCGTCCTCGCAGCTCGCAGGAGTCGCTTAGGCGGCTCCCGTGTGCCTGTGTTAGTGCCAGTGCGCGCCAGTCCCGTGCCCAGTGTTGTTAGGGTGCCCACAGGGCCCAAAAAAAGAAAGGAAAAAGAAATGGGCCAACCCCGATCGCAGCACTTCGTGTTGGAGAGTCGAGAAATTGAGATTGTGACTAGCGACTAGGAGGGAGGGACGCTGGGGATTCTCAAAGGTATACCCTTGGAATGGCCGGATCCAGCCTTAAAAGTACGAGATCGCGCGCGCTTCGCGCGCTGCACCGCCTGTTCTCCGCGGCTGAGTGACGACGCGTGCCGTGTGCCAGCACAGTTGGGCGCGCGCGGCGCGACGGCGCCCGCGAGGGAAGGCGCGGGTGCAGCGGCCGCCGGCGGCCGTACCGCTCGCCAGCCGGCGCAGCAGCGGCCAGCGCAGCGGCCGCCGGCGCAGCAGCCAGATCAGCCGGTGCGCGCCTTGCGAGGCGAGTACTCGCTCGAACTTTGCGAGCCGTGCGCGCGCCGAGGCGCGCGCGGCGCGCGCCCGCCCGGCTGCCAGTAGGAGGCGGCGCAATATGGCCTATAGTACAGCCCTTGAGGAGGAGAAAGAGGCTGGCTGGCAGTGCTGTATGCCGCCGAGGGGCAGTTTTGGGTGCTGAGTCACGCCCAGGGGGCTGCAGAAGGCGTCCGCAGCCGGGACAACCCGCCCCCCCAGCCGAGGCCGGTCGAAGCCCACTTGGGCACAGCCATGAGGAGTCCTCTTGGTGCTCCTGGCGGCCGTTCAAAGGTCGGGCGCACGCCGATGGGGGGGGGGGGGGTCTTGCTTGCTCCACACCGAGCGCCATCGGTCCGGACCGGTGCGCCCAATGAGGGTAGGCTTGCACAAGGTCTGAACTGCGCCTCACCACTGACCGGGAAGGCCGCCAAGTGGGTCAGCACCGGTCGCACATTGTGGCAGCAGTCAGCAGCGCATGTCTGATAGCTAGAGCAGCAGCGTCAGGGTCGCAGGGTCGGATCGTGTCAAGCTCGCCCGGCCGGCCGCGTGCAGACCTCGGCCTGTCTGCTGTCTGGAGTGATCTGTCGGCGGTCAGCACGACCGATCAGGTTGGAGTTTTCTGATGGTTGGAGGGTCTATCTGTATGTACTCCTCCAAATCTGCCCTCTGATTAACCTAGCTTATCCTAATAGACACTAATAGAGCCGGGGCCCCGTTTGCGTTTCCGCACTGCTGCGCGGCGCACGGTGCCTCCGGGGGCCCCCGCGCCCCCCCAGAGGACCCACGCGCCAGAGCGCGTGCGTGGTGCTTGAGCAGCCGGGCGGTCGCCGCAGGCCAGCCACCTCGAACGGGAGCTCGTCGAGCCACTCGCCGAAGGCGCCCTCGTCTTGCGCCGCAGCGAGGAACTGTTCGCCTACCTGTAAGCCGTACGCGCGGCAGGCCCGGTAGAGCGCCTCGTTCTTAAAACTTAATCTCGTGCGGGTCTCGGAGTCGTATCCGGAGACGGAGGAGCCGGCAGATGAGCCCACTTTTGTGACACTCCGAGGATTTTGGACTGAAAGAAAGAAAGAAAGAAAACAACCAACGAGCAAGAAAACATTTTGGACTTGCCGCTCATAATTCTTTTCTTCAAACATGGCGGCTGTGCGAGTGCCGAGTGTTGCTGTGACTTGCCACATTGATGAGTCAAGCACAGAATTGCTGTTCCATTTTCCTGCTGCTGATCTTCGGCCTCGCGTTGCTGATGCGCCAGGACGAAGGGCCGACCGTCGTGCGTATCGCGCCGGCGCACGCGGCGCATTCCGCTCATGCCCGTGGCGGTGGTGGCGGAGAGGCGGCCGCAGCCGTGGAGGTCGCTGCTGCCGAGGTGGGCCAGCATGATGCTGCCGAGGTGGGCCAGTATGATGCGCGGCTGGTCGCCTTTGCGGCCCGTACGCGCCTGCTCCTCTCGCCGCCAGCCACGCGCCGCGCCTCCCGCCGGCGTGAGCGCAGTCGTGCCTCGCTGCTGGCGCTGTCGTTTGCCCGCTGCGCCTCCAACTGCTCTGGCCGAGGCTCCTGCGTCCGAGTGGCGGACTCGACGGGCGGCGCCGCGTACTGCCTCTGTGCTCCGGGCTGGGCTGGCGACGCGTGTGATGTTCGCGACCCGTCGCCTTGCAACGCTCCCGACGGAGGCCGCGTGCTCTCTCGCTGCGCCGGCGACTGCGACGAGGACGTCAACCGCTGCGTCTGCGGCGAGGGGTCGGCCTTCCCGCGGAGGCCGATGCGAGGCTGCCAGTACGAGGGCGTCGAGAAGGAGCGGGCGTGGCTGACGCCCGCTTGGGGCTCCTTCGTGCGCGGGCCAAAGGCGGCCTTTTGGAGCGGCGGAGGGGGAGGGCAGCCCGGCTGGTGCGACGCCGAGCCGGGCAGAGGGCCTCGGCCTCCGCGCCACTGCGCCTGCTACGACGGCGCGAACGGCGGCAGCCTCTGCACGCCGACACGCCCCTTCTGCGTGAACCAGTGCGGAGGCGAGTGGCCGGGGCGAGCGCTGCGACGGGCACCGGTATCTTCCCTGACCTTTCTCGGACCCTTCCTGCAGGCGCCGGCCGAGGGGAGTGCCGCGACGGGTACTGCGTCTGTGCGAGAGATCTGGCGGGTGCGGACTGCTCCGTCCCGTCGGGTGGCGGCGAGGGCGGCGCCGCGGCTGCTGGCGTTGCCGCGGCTGCTGCTGCCGTGGCTGAAGCTGGCAGCACTGCCGCCGACTCTGCTCCCGGAGGCGCTGCAGCCGGCGGGAGGAGCTCTCCTCGCGTGTACGTGTACGAGGTGCCGCCTCGGTACAACTCGCTCCTCCTCGCCCGCCGGCTGGTGCACGATGCATGTGCCTTGCGCACGTACGAAGGAAAGGGTGCGCAGCAGGACGCGCCGGCGTGGACCTCAAACCTGTACGGAGCAGAGGTGGCGCTTCACGAGGCGCTCCTCGCCTCGCCGCACCGCACGCACGCGCCCGAAGAGGCAGACTACTTCTTCGTGCCCGTCTACGTCGGCTGCTTCGTCTCAGAGTTCAACCGGCCCTACCCGACTCATTGGCTGTGCGACGGCTGCCACCAGCTCAGCGGGGGGGCGAGGCCGTCCGAGGAGGAGTGCCATTTAAGAGAGCCAGTCACGCATAGGCTGCCACCGCAAGGGGGGCAAGGCCGACCTCGCCTCGCTGCGCGCCTTGGCGTGGCAGCGCGATTTGCGCACTTGTCGCCTTCCGAGTGGCATGACGGTACCGAGAAGTGCGCGACTTGCTGCAGGCAGCGCGACCTGCTGCTCTGGGTGCGGGGAGCGATGCCGTACTGGAACCGGAGCAGCGGCGCGGACCACTTGTGGCCTGCGATGCACGACGAGGGCGCGTGCTACTCGCCTGCGGAGCTGCGGCGCGCCACGCTCCTCGCCCATTGGTTATTAATTATTAGTAATCAATTATGAATTATTGATTAATTACTCGCTTGCGGAGCTGCGGCGCGCCACGCTCCTCGCCCATTGGTTATTAATTATTAGTAATCAATTATGAATTATTGATTAATTACTCGCTTGCGGAGCTGCGGCGCGCCACGCTCCTCGCCCATTGGTTATTAATTATTAGTAATCAATTCTGGGTTATTGATTAATTACTCGTTTGCGGAGCTGCGGCGCGCCACGCTCCTCGCCCATTGGTTATTAATTATTAGTAATCAATTATGAACTATTGATTGATTACTCGCCTGCGGAGCTGCGGCGCGCCACGCTCCTCGCCCATTGGTTATTAATTATTAGTAATCAATTATGAACTATTGATTGATTACTCGCCTGCGGAGCTGCGGCGCGCCACGCTCCTCGCCCATTGGTTATTAATTATTAGTAATCAATTATGAACTATTGATTGATTACTCGCCTGCGGAGCTGCGGCGCGCCACGCTCCTCGAGCCGTTCGGGCGCGTGTGCGTCCTCACCCTGCTTCCTGGCCAAGCGCGAAATCCGTGAGGCGCCTGCCGTCTGACACACTCTCTCTGCAGATTGAACAATAGGGAAGGACACAGGAGGGCCTCGGTCCGTGGCACTACTCGACTTTCTTTTTTCTTAGCCAGTGGCGTAATATGAGCTTGTCCGCACGCAAGAGCCCAATTCGAATCCCTTTTTTTGCGGGCGGCCTGTACTCTCAATTCGCACTCACAACATACCTAAAGAATCTGTGTGAGCTCTG
>NW_005200600.1:941664-1005829 GCF_000372725.1 Emiliania huxleyi CCMP1516
GAACCAATGCGGGAGTTCTACCTCTAACCCCCTGCCCCCAGGCACGCGCACGCTGCTCACCCACTGGGGGAGGACGCACACGCGCCCGAACGGCTCGAGCGAGTACCACCTCTGGCGCGTCGACCCGAGATCACCCGAGATCACCCGAGGTCACCCGAGGTGTACCCGAGATATACTGACTTTGCTCCATAGGCGCGTCGACCCGCACGCGCGAGGCGTGTACCGGCTGGAGCCGCTGCTTGCGCCAGCTCTAGCCCCAGCCTGAGCCCCTGACCCTACCCTAGGCATGTACGGCTGGAGCCGCTGCTACGACCCGTGCAAGGACAGCTGCTGCTGCTGCCGCTGCCGCTGCCGCGTGAGCACCGCATCTTCACACGGCCGCTGCTGTGAGCAGGACATCGTGCTTCCGTCGTGGCGAAGGCCCGAGGCGATGGGTGCGTCGCCCTATTTGCGCCGCAGCAGCGGCGGCGGCGGCGGCGACGGCGGCGGCGGCGACGGCGGAGGGTCGGGACGCGATTTGCTCTTCTACTTCAACGGCAATTTGGGCGGCACTTCGCAGTTTGAAAACTACTCGTTTGGAGTGCGGCAACAGCTGCGGCGGGAGTACGGCCACTTGGCAGCTCGCGCGCAGAGGTTTGCCGACGGCGGCGCGAGCGGCGGCGGCGGCGTGCCGTATGGCGAGCGGGTCATCGTGACGGACGTCAAGACGCCGCGCTATTCGGAGAGACGCTCCCGCCGCGCGCTGTATGCATCATTCCCCATGATCAATTGTTGCGCATGATTGGTTCACAGGAGATGCTTTCTCGGTCGACCTTCTGCGGCGTCGTGCCCGGCTGGGGAAACGGGTCGTGCCTCGAGCCTTCCGTTAGCCTTCTCGGAGCCTTCCCTCGCGTAGGGGTGATGCCTGGCTGGGGCTGGTCGGGCCGGTTCGAGGACGCGGTGCTGCACGGCTGCATCCCCGTCCTTCTGCAGGTCCATGCTTGCCTAGATCAATTACACGGAGATTGGCGAGTGCATCCCCCTTTCTCGCCGAGACATCCACACCGAGGCGGTGGCATTCCTCAGCCATGATCAATGAATGCTCATCAGGACGGCATCCACACGCCCTTCGAGACGGTCCTTGACTGGCGGTCCTACGCCGTGCGCGTGCCCCGCGACCAGATCGGAGGCATGCGGCGGAGGCTGCTCGAGCTCTCGCCGCCGGCCGTGCAGGCGATGCAGCTGCGACTGAGCCAGGTGTGGCGCCGCTTCACGTACGGGAGTGTCGTCGCAGCGGAGCGCGCGCGCGCGGCGGCTGCCGGCCGGCCGCAGGGCCCGGGTGCTGCTCTCGCGGCGCACGGGGCGGACGACGCCGTCGCAACGCTGCTCGCCGAGCTGGCGGGCCGGCTGCGGCTGCGGCGGGCGAGGAGGCGCGCGGCGGCTCGCCGCGCTCGCCGCGAGCCGCGCGGCGGGCGGGAGGAGCCCTTTGTGGGCGCGGCGGCGGCGACGCGCGCGGCGGCGGTCGAGCCTCCGCCCGGGTGCGAGGCCCGCGAGTATGGCGACGAGAGCCCGGCGCTATCGGACAAGGCGCTGGCGGCGCTGCCGGGCAGCGTGATGCGGCGCGATTTTGAGGGCCGCTCAGTGAATGGGTGGGCCATCTAAGGTTTATTTTCGCTGTATGAGCAGAGGCGGCAGCTAAGCAAACATAAAATGCGACCGCATTGTGATTTGTGTGACACTCCAGGGGAGACTGCAGACTGAGACTCCACTGAAAAACGCAAAACTCCACTCCACACCCGGCTCGCTCGAGCGGGGAGCGTTTAGCGACGACGAGGTGGAGGTCGTGCGTCATGAAAGCCGCGCCTGCGGTCGCCTCGATCGTCGTAGCGGACGCCTCGATCCCAGGACTCGCCGCGGCCGAATCCACCCCCGCGATCACCGCGGCCACCGCGGTCACCACGGTCAACTTGCCTGCCGCCTGGCATGCCTCCGCCGGCGCCGCCGCCATAGCCCTTCCCTGGCCCACCGCCATACCGTTCGCGGTCGTCGAGGCGCGGGGGCCGGCCGCGATCGACATCGTAGCGCACACCTTCGCGCGGAGCGCCAAACCCACCGCCACCTCCGCCGTGGTAAGGCGCTCGGTCGCCGTGGTGAGGCGGAGGTGCTGAGCGGCCAGCATGGCGGCCGTGATCGCCGTGGCGTGGCGGCGGGCCACGCCCCTGCGACGGTGGTGGGCGAACGCTATGGCTACGGCCACCACCGCTGGCGTCCTCCCCGCCCCAACCCCAGGGAGAAGTGGATCGCGTGGAGGTAGAGTCAGAAGGAGGAGGCCTCGGACGAGACGCGTCAGAAGGGGCGGCGGACTCGGAAAGCCTTCGCTTTGGTGGGACACGGGAGATGGGTGCCGAGTTGCTCCGTGGCGAGCCGTGGTGAACCCCGGGCCTTGAGGGGGCCGATGGAGCGGCAGTGGCGGCAGCGGCTGGGACAAGGCCTGGCGAGGCGGGAGCTGCGAGTGCGGCGGCGGCGGCTGCGGGTGACGCCGCCAGTCGTGAGGACAAGGGAAGGTTGTCGCTTTCCGAGTCGTCCTCTTGATGCGATGAGAGCTGTCGCCGTAGCACATCCTCGTCCTCCGAGTCGAGCTCGACCATCTTTCTCCACTGCGCAGCCTGGCCACCGGCACCGGCTCCAGGGGACGCTGAGGCGGCGGTGGGGGCAGATGCCGAGGAAGAGGCGACGGCAGCGACGTTAAGACTGGTGGAAGGATCCGAAGCTGATAAGGGTAGAGCGGACATGTCAACACACGTGATCTGGTCGCCCTGATCGGGGTCCGCGAGCAATTTTTGCTGGTCATTGCTCGCGTCGCCACCACGAACCTGCGTTGGACAGATCGTCTGCTCTGGCGGCTGATCGCCGCCAGCTGGACCGGACGTTGTCTGCTGCAGCGCTCCGCGCACAATAGAGCTGCTCGCATCGGGCAGGCTGCTCAGCGCCTCCTCATCGGCAGCGTACATGTCGAGGTTGGCGCCGTGCTCCACGAGCCAGCGCAAGCACGCAACTTGGCCATGGCTAGCGGCACTCATCAGAGGCGTTCGCCCCTCTCCGTCGCGCGTCTCCAAGCCTGCGCCCCTCTCGACTAGCGTCTTTGCCTCGGCGATTCCGTCAACACTGCAAAGCCAGGTCAAGGGCGTCCACGTGCTTTGGCCTTTTTGCCACAGGCCAAAACGCACGTTCAAAAGCTCCTCTTGACTGCTCCATTTGTTGAGCTCGGCCAGCTCCGAGTACAGCGCGTCGCTATCGCCGCTCGCCAACGCGAGCGCCTTGGAAACCAGCCACGGCGGATCGCCTGCTGCAGCACTCTTGCTCCCTTGCCGGTGAAGCTGAGCCGCCGCTTCGCGCTCGCTGCTGAGCGTGGTCGGCGTCCACGTCTGGCCGTCGCTAAAGTACCAGTGCCTGACGTCCTTGGGATGCATAACATCGGTCTCCTCTGACCGCCATGTGCTGTACACGAACTCGTCCGCAGGATTCCTGACCGTGAAAGGCTTGCCCGCCTTGAGCCGCTTCACGAAGTCCTCGTTCCATCCAGAGAACCAGCAACCGTCTTCGAACCATAGAGCCCGGTCGCTTGGGCGAGTTCGGCCACCTTGGCGCGCCTTCACGCAGACTGGCCGCCCATTGATCTGCCAGCCTGGAACGCTGGAAAACTCGAACTCTCGCTGTCGCATTTCCGCACTAGCCGGCCCCGCGCCCGGAATGGTGCCGCGCAAGCGCAGCACTTGGTCGTCCAATGCTGAGGGTCCGGCAGCGCTCATGTGATGCCACGCTGAAAATCCCCCGGAGCGACGTCACACGAATCGCCCCCGGATCGGGCAGTCGCGCAGCCTGGGCCACACAGCGGGCTCTCTTCGGGCCCGTTTGCGCGGGGCGCCCGAAAGTGGGTTTCTTATTGAACTTGTTTTCTTCAATTCTTTCTTTCTTAAATTATTTTCTTCCAAAAGGATTGTAAACGCTCCCTCTTCGACTTGCCCGCCAAAAGAAAGAAAGTCAATTCAGGATACTCCCTTGTTGCTGCCACTCATGACAAAAACAGCCGCAGCTGTGCTTCACCTCTCTCTGGGGGGAGGCGGGGGCCCCCGGAGGCACCGTGCGCCGCGCAGCAGTGCGGAAACGGGGCCCCGGCTCTATTAGTCTCTATTAGCACCGACTTCCCGAATGATTACACGTTGATTAGAGGGCAGATTTGGAGAGATCTCGAGGAGTACATACAGATAGACCCTCCAATCATCAGAAAACTCCAACCTGATCGGTCGTACTGACCGCCGACAGATCACTCCAGACAGGTCAGTTGAGCAGCATGGCACGGTCAGCAGCGCCGAAAGGATGTCGCAAGGCGTGATCGCGTGATAGCATGGCCGCAAGTACGCCGAATTCCCATGAAAACAAGTAAAAAATAGCGCGAAAAAAGAAAAATGTCAAAAAAATCGGCGCCTGCGGCGGGCTGGGGGACCCCATCTCCCCCCCGCATGGGTACCCCTAGGGCCCTCGCCTCCCCCCAGAGTGCTTCACGCGATTTGTGAATTCGATTTTGTGTGTGTGTGACTCCCATCACCATCTCACATACCTTCATATAGGCGCTCGAGACCTCCTCTCGCTGCCTACTCGCTGCCGCGAGGGAGGGGGGGAAGACGTCGTGCGGGCGCCACTGCGCTCGCCGACTCCCCGAAAGGGCAAG
This sequence comes from Emiliania huxleyi CCMP1516, assembly GCF_000372725.1. NCBI lineage: Eukaryota > Haptophyta > Isochrysidales > Noelaerhabdaceae > Emiliania > Emiliania huxleyi. The sequence goes on from NW_005200600.1 coordinate 946,373, forward strand.
TATTAGCCCGACACGAAACCCGAGCGAGACCCCTCCCCCCCGCCCCGACCCCCCCACCCCCTTGGGGCTAAGGCCCTTGCTCCCCTCCCCCCCTCGGGAGGGCCGAAGAGAGGCGCCCGTGGGGACCCCGCAATTCCCTTCCCCCCTCGGAGGGGGCCGGACGAGGCTTACCCCGAGGGTCCCACTCTTTCCTTCGCATAGCGGCCACTCTTCGGGATCGCTGGTCGAGAGCGACCCGGGGGATGCCCCGCGCGCCTGACCCAGGCGCGAAAACGAATCTGCGAGGCGTGGCCGCTCATGCGGCCCGATGGGGAGGAGCGGGGCGGACTGCGGGGATCGGCTTCTTACACAGCCCTTCCCTGCAGCGAGCCCCCCTCCATCCAACCCACCCGCGCTATAGGTCTCGGGTTTGACGCATGGGGTCACTCCCGCGAAACTCGCTCGGGAACTAGCCGGGGCAGTCGGAGAAGGGGCAACTCCGTGCACTGACGGTCGGCCGTCAGAAAACACGCCTCCGTGGCTCGGGTTAGATCTACACCAATCCTCGCTACCCGTCCGTACCTATTAGGTAGCCGGGTACCCAACGCGGCCAAAGGATATCCACCTCGAGAACCTCAGGCTCAGCCCTCTGGGGCGCCATGGAGGGTGCTGGACCGCTTTGGAGGGTGGACCGGTCCAGCGCAGCTCGAACCGGTCCTGGACCGGTCCTGTGGGGGGAGAGAGAGGTATGCGGTGAGCGGGCGGGAAGGGTTCGAGCTCTTGATGTTTTTAGGTATGTTGTGAGTGTGAATTGAGAGTACAGGCTGGCCGCAAAAAAAGGGACTCGAATTGGGCTCTTGCGGGCGGCCAAGCTCATTTAACGACTAAGAAAAAAGAAAGTCGAGTCGCGCCACGGACCGAGGCCCTCCTGTGTCCTTCGCCAGTCCGATCTGCAGAGAGAGTGTGTCTGACGGCAGGCGCCTCCCGGCGGTCGCAATAGGCGACTCAGGTTGATGCGAGCGGCGGCTTGCGTGAGTGCATTGGCTGCATCGCTCCTCCTCGTGCACCTGCTCGCATCACGCCGCCGACGCCGACACCGAAGCACTGCTGAGAGCGGCCTTCTCTTCACGGGCACAGGTTGCAGCTCTGGGCTGCCGCTCATCGGCTGTGCGATTGGCGCTCCGCAGTCGCCAGAAAAGTCATGCACCGCGTGCGGCCCCGCGCTCCGCAACGGCCGCGCCGATAAGAACTGGCGCAACAACGTCGGAGCACTGCTGCGCTTCCGAGGCGCCGATGGCCAGACAAAGCACGTGCAGATCGACTGCGGCAAGACATTCCGCGACACGTGCCTCCGCGTGTACAGCGAGCACGGCGTCACCTGGCTGGACGCGCTCCTACTGACACACGACCACGCGGACGCTGTCTTTGGGCTGGACGAGCTCCGCTCTCTGCAGCCGGTCGAGCCAGGCGCACCTCCTCATCGCCTGCTTCTGCGGAGCCAATCCCGTGGACCTGCCCGGAACCTTGCTGCAGGCACGTTCCGCATCCTCTCCTCGATCACCTGCTTCTGCGACCGCCGCACGCTCACCCGCATGCGGCGCGCCCTTTGAGACCTGTCTCTTTTGAGAAGCCCGCTACGACCTTCGTACACCTTACCTTCTCGGAACCTTGGCGCAGGCACGCCTTTCCTTACCTGTTCAAGAAGCGGGCGGCTGCGCCTCTGCGGCTAAACTTTGCAGACTTGTGCCAGTGCCGCCCGTTCGACCGCCGAGCCTCCGCCTAACTCATCCCTGAGTCAACACCACCAGTCCTTCACCACGCAGGTGCTGCGAGCTCGACCTCGAGCCTCTACCCGCACGTCCAGGCACGCTTGCGCCCGTGCCTGGCGGGCCTGCCGACGGGCCCGCTGTATCCATTGCCACTGCCGCCGTCATTGCCGCCGCCCCTGCCGCCGCCTCCTCCAGCGGTGGTGCGCCAAGGCAGATGGCGGTGGCGGGCGGAGGGTCTCTGGACGGTGCTGCAGCTCCGCCGCCTGCTCCTGCGGTGCGGCGATTCGTGGCGAGCATCGAGTGGGTCTCGTTCGGAGATGCGTTTGAGGTGGCGGAGCTCGAATAGGGTCGGTCTCTTGGCAGACACGTCCATGACGCGTCCCATGTCGGCAGGTGGCGGAGCTGGACGTGGTCGGCCTGGCGGTGACGGCGCTGCCCGTGCTACACGGGGCGGACTACACCTGCTACGGCTTTGCATTCGGGCCGCCGCAAGAGCGCGTGGTCTACCTGTCCGATTACACCGCCCTGCTGCCGCAGACAGACGCGCTGCTCGCATCGTGGAGCAGTGGCGGGGAGGCGATCCACTTGCTCGTGCTCGACGCGCTGCGTGCCGAGGGCAGCCACCCCGCCCCATCTCCCCCCCCGTGGCCACGGCACACCCACGACACGCGTCCACGGCGCGTCTCGTCAGGCAGCCACCCCGTCCACGCCACTCTCTCCGAGTCGGTGGAGCTCGCGAGGAGGCTCCGCCCGCGGTACACGTGGCACGTCGGCGTCAAGGAGCTGCCCACAAAGTGTCTGCTCACAGTCACTGCTGTGCACAGGCGAACACTGCTCGTCGGCATGGGACACGCGCTCGAGCACCACGCGACAAACCGGAGGCTCCGCCGGCTGTGGCGAGAAGAGCAGCTAGACGTGCAGCTTGCGTTTGACGGCATGTTTGTGCCGTTGCCGGGCCTGGACGTGGGATGAGAGAGTCTTGTTTCTGAAGAGAGAGAGGGTAGTAGTGTAACATGGACAAAATTGAGGGATTGATCAGAGGACATGCGCACATCGAGAGAGCCAGAGAGAGAGGGACCCTCTGTGGACGTGGAAGGACTGATGCGGCACAACAGCCACCCACACATTTGTGATATATCGCCCGCTCGGCCTCAGGCCTCCCCGCCCGGGCCGCCTCCGCGGAGCTTGGCGGCGAGGCTACTCAAGTCCTCCTCCACTGTATGCTCCAGCACCTCCGCCTCGTGCTCCAGCGCCGCCGCAGACCAGGCCGCGGACTGGGGGAGTGCCGCCGCCGACGCGGCCAGATCCTGCGCCCACCCGCCGCTGAGGGCCTCTGCCTCGACGCCGCACAGCGCAGCCGCGCGCTCGGGGAAGCCGCGAGCCATGCCCTCCTTGACAGCGTCAAAGACCGGGGATTTGGAGAGGTAGATGCCCCAGAAGGCCTTGCACAGGCCCGGCTCGCTCAGCGCCTTTTTGGACGCGTCGTCGGCCGCGCCGAAGGCGACCGACATCGTGCCCGCCTCGCACGAGAGGAAGATCTCGTCGCCGGGGTGCAGCCCGCCCTGCGCAATCTTGTTGGAGGTGAGGGCGCCGCTGAGGTGGCGCAGCGTGGTGGCGGCGGTGGCTTGCGGCAGCCGCGGTGCGAGGTGCTTGTTGATCGATTCGGCCACCTCATCGATCGACGCGGGGTAGTGCATGTGCAGCACCATCATCTTCGCGTCGCCAGAGGCGACGATTTCGGAGAAGGGTGCCTGGTGATGGTGAGGAGGTGGGATGGTGATGGTGAGGAGGTGGGATGGTGATGGTGAGGAGGTGGGATGGCGAGGAGGACGCCTCGGCCGGGTCGCACTCGTGGAAGTAGTCGCGGGAGAGGTAGCTAGCCGCCGTGTAGACCTTGACCAGGCCGTACTCGTATCGGTCCCCGCCGCCCGAGAACCAGAGCTCCTCGTCCCCCACCGTGAGCGCCGATGGGAAGGCGACGCCGTTGAGGATGCGTGTGGAAGCGTCGTGCGGCAGGTTGGAGGCGGGCTCGCCCGACGGCAGGAGGAGGTAGTTGAGGCCGCGGCAGAGTTTGCACTCAGCGAGGGAGGAGGTCGAGCAGAGCGCCAGGCTGCCGCCGATCGCCAGCGCCATAACGGCGAAGCTGCAGAAGGCCGCCAGGCAGCAGCGCCCCCAGCAGCGCCGCCGAGGAGGCGGAGGCGGCGGCGTGGCGGCTGCTTCGAGGTCCACCTCCGAGGCGGGCCAGTCCTTCGACGGCGTAGCGGCGGGTGAAGACATCACTTCGAGCGGTAGAGGTTCCTTGAAGGCTGGCGAGAGAAGGACTCCAGCTGGGGTTACCGGTAACTTTTTCACTTGTTGTTCTCGAGGTTCTCGAGGTGGATATCCTTTGGCCGCGTTGGGTAGCGAGGATTGGTGTAACCCGAGCCACGGAGGAAACTTGTTGTTCTTTTTCAGTGTATGTAGCTCTTACGTACATTCCCGTAGGAGGACTGCTGACAGGGTTTGCGATGAGGAGCGACCCGACGGGTTTCTCGGAGGTTAGTGCACCACTAACTAACCGCGCTTGTGGCCGCTCTGTGTATGTATCTCGAGAGCTCGAGACCTCGAGAGAAGGCCGCCCTCCCCGAGGGCCCAAGTCAAGAATTGGCTTTCTTTTGGCGGGCAACACTAACCGCCGAAGCGCAAGCGCTTGGAGCAAGAGAACTGCGACGATCGGTCTCATACTTTTTGTAACTCCTGTTGTTGTGTATGTGTACGCAATAACAGGACAGGATGATTGTTCTCTCTATCTCCCCTTCTAGCTCTTAGATCTAAAACCAAAACACGACGCGATCTTTGTCAAGCGCAACAACTTCAACCTGCTGCTCCACGAGACGTTCGGCGGCGGCTTCTCGCCCACCGCCGTTCTCAAAGCTGCGCCGCCTCGCGCGCAAAGTCGCGCGCGGCAGCGTTGACCGCACACAGCCTACTCGCCCAAGTACTCGCTCTCTTTTATGTCCCACCATGCAGAGCGCATCTCTCTCTCTGTTGTGCGAGGCGTGAACCGTGCCATTCGCTCTCACCTGGCAACCCTGTCTGCACGTCTCGCGCGCGCGTGAACAGGGCACTTCAGTCTGCAGGGGCTCCAGGCCCCAAATGACGTGTGAGTGTTAGAGCTGTTTGGTATTGCTAAAATCTCTCTATTGAGTCTCTAATCTAGATCTAGCATGAGCAGATGAGCTGCGACCTGTGTCCGACCCCCTGTTGCGCAGCATCACCTTAAACTTTGCGCAGAGGGCACCCCGGAGGGATGCCCAACCGCTCCACGCCACGGGGGGATGCCCAACCGCTCCACGCCACGCCGCTTGCGGCGGTCGTTTTGGCCTTGTTTTCTTTTAGCCGTGCTACAGAACAAGCTGACGCGGGCCCAGTACCTCGATGAGGTGACTTGGACCACCAAGAGCTGGCTGGGGCTGCAGAAGCAGCGCATCTCAGTCGTTCTTCACACGGCCATCGCAGAGCAGGTCGTGAAGAGAGAGATTTTTATTAACCAACAGAAATCACGACTCTCACAGTGATTTGGGCTCGGCAGCTAGCCCTAGTCTGGCCGGTTCTTTTGTCAGATCGACACGAAATAGAATGAGATAGAATGAGATAGCCAGATAGGAAGCGCCAGGTAGCGCCAGATAGCGCCCCAACCCGCCGCTGCAGCGGGGCGCCCCGCCCCCCTCTCTCGCCGCGCGCCTTTGGCACCGTGCTCTCTCGCCTTACTACGACCACCTAGATGGTGCCGACGGCTGCCTTCCACGCCCGGTGCTCCTCAGTGTTGAGGTCGAAGGTCAGCTTGAAGTCAGTCGGATCGGGCTTGGGGGGGCGGATCTGCTCGTAGCCTGCCTCCTCGCCGCCGAGGCGATCGGCCTCCTCGCAGGTGAGGCAGAGCGCACAGCCTGGTTGCGCATCGAGCCACTCCTTCGACTTGTGCTTGTTGTCAAGCGCCAGCCGCCACCGCTTCTCGAGCGCGATCGCCATCGGGTTGCTCGCGTGCCTCCCCATCCAGTGCGAGTACAGCTGCGACACGGCGCTCACGCCATTGAGCACGCGGTGGCTCTTCTTGCACGAGTCGAAGGGGCAGATGAGGACCACGGGGCTCGGGTGGTAGTCGGCGTTGCCCATCACCTACCAACAGGAACAGGACGGCATGTGTGTACAGGACGGCATGTGTGTGGTATGTGCGTGTGCGTGCGTGCGTGCGTGCGTGCGTGCGTGCGTGCGTGCGTGCGTGCGTGCGTGCGTGCGTGCGTGCGTGCGTGCGTGCGTGCGTGCGTGCGTGCGTGCGTGCGTGCGTGCGTGCGTGCGTGCGTGCGTGCGTGCGTGCGTGCGTGCGTGCGTGCGTGCGTGCGTGCGTGCGTGCGTGCGTGCGTGCGTGCGTGCGTGCGTGCGTGCGTGCGTGCGTGCGTGCGTCTTCTCCGTGAGGCCACGGCCCTCAAAATACTTGGCCAGGTACTCTGGCTCCGACCGCATGATGTCGCTCGATGCGGGCTTCCACGAGCTGGTCACGTGCGTGCGTCTTCTCCGTGAGGCCACGGCCCTCAAAATACTTGGCCAGGTACTCTGGCTCCGACCGCATGATGTCGCTCGATGCGGGCTTCCACGAGCCGGTCACGTGGCTGCGCGTCGAGGCCGTCACGCCGTAGATGGAGCCTTTCAGCTCGTCGAGCTTGGTGGTGGAGGCCTCCTGCTTGCGCGTGCGCGGCTTGGACTTGGCCTTGAGCTTCTTGCCCACGTCCACGGCGCAGATCTCGACCTCGACCGTGACCTCCGTCTCGTCCACAAGCAGCTGGCCCAGCCGCTCGATCTGAACGCGCGCGGTGGACAGCGTGGGCTGGTCGCGGACCTTGAAGAAGAGCGCCTGCTTGCCGCTGAACAGCACCTTGCCCTGCAGGCCGATCTTGACGGAGGTGGGAATCTCGAACGACTCGCGCAGGTACGGCTCGAGGCGGCCCCAATCCTCGGCCGTGACGATGGAGTTCACTCGCAGCTCCGGGGGGCAGCTTGCGAGCAGCGTCACGTCGAAGGTGTCCTCATCGATCGGGTCGTCCTGCTTGATCAGGAAGCGCCACTGGAGCAGGCCCGCCTTGGCGGTGGCCGCCGTCTGCACGCGGGCCGCCTTCTTTGCGGCCTTCCTCTGCTCCCGCTTGAGCTCGCGCTCCTCGCGATCATCGCGTTCGCGCTGCATGCGCTCCTCGCGCTCCGCCGAATCCTCCGAGGACGACGAGGAGGAGGAGGAAAGGCTGCGGTCGCGGCCGCGGTCGCGGTCGCGGCTGCGGCTGCGGCTGCGGCTGCGACCCATATAGAGCTGGCGGGAAGGAGCGTCTATGCGCGCGCAGCGCGAAGAAGAAAAGAAAAACGGCTTGAATAGGCGAGATCGCCGCGAGATCGCACGAGATAGAACGAGATAGCTGGATTGATCTGGATCGCCCCAGATAGCACGTCAATCTGATGAAAAGAACCGGCCAGACCAGGGATGCAGCTTGTTAGCCCTCAGCCGAAGCTGGGGCCGGTCCCGTAGCCGAGAGAGCCCGCGCCGATGAGTTCGACGCGGTCGGGGGGGCCTGCGGAGAGGCCAGCGAGATGGCGATCGCTGTACTTCATGGTGTCATCAAGTGACTGGCTGACTCGCCAGAGCGCAGAGGTCGATACTCTGGACGACCCATAGGATGCCACGAATGCCTGAAGGAGAGGGAGGCGAGGCCAGAGGCAGGCTCAGCTGCTCTCGGGTGATCCCGCTTTGGTGGCTGAAGGACCCGATGGTCCTGTCACATTCGTGTTCCGAGTCGTGGGGGTAGAAGAATTCGAGGTAGAATCGAGTCAGCACTTCCTTGTAGTACAGCGGACCGCCAGGCTCGCCGGCAGCATCCGCAGGGAGGCAGCATATGAGGCACCAGTTTTCTGGAGTGCTCAGCAGCTGCGGCCGCGATGGCAGAGTCGGCCGCGGTTCGAGCGAGCAGCTCTCTCTTGTCGTGAATGAGCTTGCCTGTGGCGGGGGTGGGCGGGTGCACGGAGCTAAGTGCCTCGCCACCCTCGCAGGAGTCGCTTAGGCGGCTCCCGTGGTGTACCTGTGTTAGTGCCAGTGCGCGCCAGTCCCGTGCACAGTGTTGTGCGAGGGAGCTTGCTTGTAAAATTCTTTTAGCCTTGCCAGGAAAGGGCACCTCCCGACGAGCGAAACAATGCTCCGCGTAGCGCTCCGCAAGCTCGCCGCGCCTGCGGCTGCCGCTGCGGGTGTCGCCACTGCTGGCGGCGCGGTCCACGCACAGGAGGAGCGCAGGCGACCGGCGGCCGGCGCGAGAGACGGCGCGTGCTCCGGCGACGCTGCCCGCTGCTCCGCGGCCGCCGCTTCGCCTGCGGAGGCCGCGATACCGCTCTGGCAGACGGCGGCCAACCTGGTGGCTGCCAACCCGTTCAAGTCGGTCTTCGGCGTCGCGGCGCCGCTGTACGCCGCCATCTTTGCGTACGAGTGCTCGTCGCCCGCAACCAAGGACCTCCCGCTCTCGCAGCGGCTGATCCACACGCGGGTATACGGGCAGGCCATCGCGATCGGAGCGACGATCGCGGTCATGGCGGTCCTGAACGCGCAGGAGAAGCGCGGCGGCCTGCCGTACGGCCAGACGGAGGCCAAGCCAAAGCATTCGGAGCTGACTCGCCTGTACGACGGCACGATGCGCCGAGCGAGCGGCAGCAGCAGCTTGCCGCAGGGCTTGCACGACCGGCAGGCGTGGGCGGCGGATAACGTCGACAACTACGGCCTGAAGATGGAGCAGGCGCAAGCAAAGCGTGATTTCGGCTCCCGTTCTCTGTCTGACGGACTTGGCTGACTCGCTGCAGGTGATCGTGCCGCTGCTGTACATGCCTGCCTTCCCGCTGACCTTCATACTCCTCCGCTCGCGCGTCAGACCCGAGACGCTCAACAAGGTGCGAGAGATGCACACGATCAGAGCACAACCGAGGCGATCCGCAGTAGCGGGATGCATTCACCCCGAGACGCCCCCCAAAGGTGCTGGCCTCCATGATCGCTATCGCCGCCTCGCACGCCGCGTGGATCCAATTCGGTGCGGCTCTCCTTCTCGGCTAGTCCTCGGCTAGTCCTCGGTGCAGCTCGCCTTCGTTGCACCCTTTGGCGCGTCTCGGAACGCGTCCTCTGAAGGCGTCCACGACACCAACGGGGCTCCGGCTCCTCCCGTTAGGCGACTCGTCGATGACTGGCGCTTGAGGATCCCGACCTCCACATCCCGCGCTCCGATCCTCCGTGATGACTTTGCCTTCGCGAGGAGTGGACTCGCGCGTCGCCGCGCCGCCTCTTTGCCGCCGAAACGTACACCATGGCTGCTCTCCTGCCACCTTGTGCCAGTACTCTCGAGGTGGCCGGCGCGGGGGCCACACACATGCGACACAACGACGTTGCGAGCCGCGAGCCCCGCGGTAGCCGGTGGCGCTAAACGCTGATGCGCCCGACTCCCGCCCGGGCGCTCGCGGTGGCCGCGTGTGTGCCAGGCCGGGGTGATGTACACTCGTATGCTGGCTCTCTTTTTCTTCTCTACCGACATACATGGAAATCTCTGCGCTACATCGGAAGATCCTTGGACTGTAGATCGTAGATGCCTTTCAGAGATCTCTTAAGTGGCAAATCTCCTGCCAAGAGCAGCAGTAGATTGAAGAACTGGTGGAGGCAAATATTCTCCGGAGTAGATGCTCGAGAGGAGTCTGAGATCTCGAGTTGGTGCGTGCAGTCGCTTGAGATCTTGCGACAGAGGTGGAGATTCTGACTTCGCGCCAAAGGCGCCTAGAGATCGTGTGGGCCGACTGGAGATAGCAAAATGGCGCGAAAAGAGTGTGGAGATCCTTTTGCTATGTGAATGAATCCATAGCGCATCTCCTTGAAGGTTTGAGCCCCCCTCCTCCCCCGGGCCCCCGAATCGAGATTGGGCGGACTTTCACGTGCAAGCGTTGTGCACAGTGGAACCCGCTCAGGCTATCCACCTCAGTCACCAAGATGGTGCCGCCTGCGTGCATGGCTCTGGAGCGGGAGCGTGGGATCGAGCGTGGCCCATGTGAGGAGCTCTTCGCCAGCGCTTGTCCGTGCTCGCGCCACGGCTGCTGGAGGGCAACGGCCTGCACCCAGTCGGTTTGGAGTGAAAAATCAAGCGGCGGCGACAAAGGGACCCTGCCAGGCACAGTCTCGGCACCAGCTACATCAGCGGCCATTGTGACGGGCCTCTTCAAGAACGAATCCTTTCCTTTACACGTGGAAGCCAGAGCAGAAGACGGCAACCACAGCGAGCGCCATCGAGAGAGCGACTCCAAGAGCGGCCTGGCGAGTAGAGGCACATATAAACTCGGGACACGAAGACAAGCAGGAGCGGTTACTATTGGGGTTGCTGCGGTCTCTGCGTGCGGTCAAGACGACACTGCCCGTGCATACCATGATCTTTGACGGCACCCTCCAGAAGCCAAGCCTGCTGCGCCTTCGCCGGCTCGGGACACGCGGGCTGCCGATTGCACCTGACGCCTTTCGGCCTCCGCCTTGGGCCATGATCAAACGGCGCGGGACTTTTGCCAAATTGGCTGACGCTCACGAGGTCGCGGCTTGGCTCGACAATGACTGCAGGGCCGTGCGGAATATCGACAGCCTCGCGCTCGCGCCCACGCCCGCATTCGCCTTTGCGTCGCAGGACTTTGGGCTCAACTCGGGCGTCATGGTGATTCGACCGAGCCTCAACGATTCCGCACAAGTCCTCCAGCTCCTTGCGCAGCCGGCACCGCCCAAGCAGTGGCGCTGGACCAAAGGCTTTGATTGGCCGGTGTATCGTGCCCGGCGCGCGAGGGAGGCGGTGGCGCTACGGACCAGGAGCTGTGGACGGCCTTGTTCAATGCCAAAGCCATGGCTGATGGCAGCGCGGTGTACGAGCTGCCAACGGGTTTCAATTTCCGCTGGTTTTGGCAGATGTCGCACGCGGAGCGCTGCAAAGTCTCGATCAGTGCACTTGTGGTGTTCGGGGCAATTGCATGAGGCTAACTTCACGCAGATGCTCGCGGACTCGTGCAGCCTGCGCGTACACGACGACGCGTTCATTAGTTAGCAATAGCCACACAGCTGAGCACAGAGGTGATCTGGCAGCAGCTGGTGGGCGTCCTCCCCGAGACGCAGTCGTCGTCACCGACACACACCGGCGTCACACTGCCGGCGTCTGAATGAAAAAGCGGGTCGGGTGCAGAGCTGTTGACATATGTCTGTGACTAAGCATTTCTCGCTGGAATCCTCGATCCTTATTGTGGATGCAAGTAATAAACAGGGGTCGATGGGAGACAAGCCACAATACCTCCCACTCGCAATCGGGTGCTTACGTATCTGTCGCGAACATCCAATGCCATTATGCAGATCTCCTCACAGATCGTACCCGCCCGCGGCTGTACACATGACCAGATGCACGGTCGGCTGCCCTCGCCCCTCTGCCTCCCGAGTGAGTGCAGCGAGCTCAGGAGAGAGGGGGCGTGGGGCCAGAGGACGGCTCGGCGCCGTCGAGCTGGAGGGCGGAGAGGGGGGGGAAGACCGGGCCCGCGCATCACACGCGGCCCAGGAAGTCGTCCCCCCAATCCTGCGCCACGCCGTCGCAGTCCATCGCCCCGCCCTCCCCGAAGGTGGCCTCGGCGGTGGGGCCCATGCCGGGCGGGCAGACGCCCGGCGGGTGCGGGAAGGCGCGGTGCGGGTACTGGTAGTGGAGCGGCGTGGTGGTGCCGCCGCCCCCGCCGCCGCCATTGTGCTGCGGCGTCCCGCCGTACTGCGGCGGGCCCTGGCCCATGTGGAGCGAGGCCTGGGTGGCGGGTCGCTTGCGGGACAGGTCCTCGGTGCCTCCGGTGCCTGGAGGGAGAGGTGAGGGTGCGATTGGCTAGGTGGATACAGTGAGTGGCTGCAGCACGGCCGAATGCAGCCGAGTGCGCGTCTTCTCGAGTTGGAACCGAGGGACCTGCACATCTAGAGGCTTGCGCGCCGTACCCGCCGCTGCGCGCAAAGGCGGAGAGCTCTGCGGCGGTGACGCCGGTCGAGCGGCAGTGGAAGGCCATCGCCGAGGCGAGGACGACGAGGGTTCGCTCCCACTCCTCCTCAGGGCATGAGTGAGAGTGGGAGCTGAGCGAGCTGCTGACCTCCTGCCGAACCTCCATCGCCAGCCGATGCCCGCGGCTGCCCGCGAGGTTCGCGCCCGACGCGTCCCCCCACCAGCCGACCGACGTAGGGCCGTATGTCCTCCCCGAGGCGCGGTGCCTGACGGCGGAAAGAGCAGCGGGTGAGCAGCTGGGGCGAGGGCGGTGAGTCTGGGAGTCGCCCGTGCGCCACGGCTGCAGCAAATGCTCGGTCGTGTGGTCCGAGATGAGCCCGTCGGGTGCGAAGGCGGCGTACGATGCGCCAGCCTCGCCGCAAGGCAGGACGGTCGCAAGGCCTCCGTACTGGATCGCCGGCGGGCGCTGGTTGTCGGCCAGCTGGGACGCCGGGGCCGGGGCGGCCCACGGCGGCGGCGGCGCGGCGGGCGCGGGGGCGCCGACCGCCTTTGCGGCGCACTCGCTCGCGCAATGCAGCCGGCAGTAGGTGCGGCGCAGCACGCCGAGCTCTTGCGCGCTCATCAGCGTGTAGGTGGAGGGGAGGGCGTCGCAATGCGGCAGCGAGAGAGCGGCCGAGAGGCGGACGGGGCAGTCGGCGAGGCCGCACGGTCCGCTGCCGTGGTGCGACTTGACGGCGATCACGTACTCGGGCAAGTAGGTGGCGACCAGGTCGTTGATGAGCCTCGCCGGCGGCGGTATGCCGTCTGCGGCGTCGTGCTCGTGCTGGACGGCCGTGACGGAGACCTGGAGAGGACGTGCGACTCAGGGACAACTCGCGGAGGTCGCTCTCTGCAGGAGAGGCGGAGAGCCTGCTCCGGCTCGAGCTGCGCCTTGAGGGCCGCCTCCTGGTACGCCTCGAGGCGGAGGGGCCGGTCCTCGGTCGCGGTCAGCACCGCCATCATCCTCTCGAACGGCTCGTCGGCGGCGAGGTCCGCCTAGCAGGGGGGGGTTCGGCGGAGGGTCAGAGAGAGAAGGCTCCACCGCCTTCTCGAGGAGTCGCCGGGTGTGCGCCGGGTTTGCGGCGCGGGAGGAGTCGTAGAGCAGGCCGATGCATGCGTCGAAGCGGAGGGCGAGGAAGAGCGGGTGCTTGCACTTGTTGCGGATGTTGACCGCAGAGAGGTAGTTGCGCAGCCCATCGATGGAGTTGTCGATCGGCTGCCGCACGAGGCCCTTGTCCACCTACGAGAGGAAGGGGGTCGCCGCGGTGTGGGAAGGAGCGTGGCTTGGGCAGTGCCCAGCAAGTGCGTGCGAAGTGTCTGCGAACCTTCTCCAGCACGCGGTCGAGCTTGTCCGGCGCAAACGGCAAGTGCGCCGCGACGCCGCCGCCGCCGCCGCCGCCGCCTCCCCCGCCCCCCGCCCGGCTGGCACCGCCGCCCGCCGCCTTGCTGCCCGCGCGCTCCTTCGGGGTCCTCTTCCTCGCGTCCACCCGGATCGGCGGCGAGATGAGCGCCGCCGCGATGCACATGGCCGCACTCAGCCGCTGCGGGTCCGTCTGCGGAGGAGCTTGGACCATCACCACGGCCGCCTGTCCACACGCTGCGGCCGTGAAGTGGACGCTGCCACCTGTCGGTCACCGGCGCCATCGCCCAGGCGCGACCGCGTCGGGCGTGCTTGGCAGCGGCATGCCCGCGGCGCCAGCAGCGAGCGTCATCGCAGCCTTCGCAGCCGCCGGCGACGCGGCGCGCGCCCTCACGTCGGTCACCGCGGCGGTCGCCTCTACGCGCGGGACGAGCAGCGACGCCATCAGGTGCATGTGCCGCCCCTTGAGGTTGTACGAGGTCGTCTTGAACGAGAGCGAGGTGAAGGAGGCTGACCCCGACACGAGCGGCCGAAGCGTGCCTCCCTCGAGCCCGCACGAGGTGGCCGCTTCGCAGGCGACGTCGACGGTGACGGCGGAGAGGAGGACGGCGGCGCGCTCGGGCAGCGGCCCGCCGTCTTCGCGCCACACCTGCAGGCAGGCTCCGAGAAGGGCTCGGGGCACGGGTCGCCGGGGCCTCAGCCTCCATGTCGCCGCCGCGCCTCGACGGCGATGCGCGGCAGCGTGCAGTTCTTGTGCCACGCCCACGAGGGAGGGTCTCCCTCCTGAGAGAGAGGGGAGAGGGGCGCCGGTGAGGCTCCGCCGGACGCTGCTGCGCGTCTCGACGCGGCGGCGGCGGTTGCGCGGCGGTGGCTTGCGCGGTGGAGGCAGAGACTCGTGTGTGTGAGCGATGAGGGTCAGGCGCAGCAGAAGGCGCCAGCAGAGCGCCGCGCATCCGCTGACTGCTGCGCGTCTCGACGCGGCGGCAGTTCGCGCAGCGCACGACAGCTGGTAAAGGGTGACTCGCGCGCGGGCTGCGCCCACCTGCAGCGGCGGCCGCTCCATCTTGACGCGGAGCTGGCAGGTCGAGGCCGAGCGTGAGCGGCCAGAGTGCGACCACAGAACGGCCGCGTCAGCCTCCGACCCCGTGCCAGACAGCAGCGAGTAGTTGGTCACGTCCCACTCGAAGCTCTTTGGCGGCGCAGACAAGCGTGTCTCCGCCACCAGAGCCTCCTCGTCCTCGTCCTCCCCCTCCTCCTCGCCCTCCGGGGTCAAGGCGGGCGTCGTGGCCGCCGGCTCGGCTCCCGCCGGCTCAGCGCCCGCCGCCACCGCCCCTGCTGTCGCCGCCGCCGCCGCTGTCGCCGCCGCCGCCACCTCTTCGACCGCCCGCGCGTACGCCACCGCCGCCTCCACCGCCGTGTCGAAGCAGCCGAGGGTGACCAGCCTTCCACCCACCCTGCGCTCCGCTCGGAAGCGGCCATAGGGCAGCTTGCGCACGCCCTTGTAGCCGGTGGCGCTGCTGCTGGAGAGGTGCAGCTTCAAACCCTCCGCCTCTGTCGCCACCGCCGGGGTCAAGGCGGGCGTCGTGGCCGCCGGCTCGGCTCCCGCCGGCTCAGCGCCCGCCACCACCGCCCCTGCTGTCGCCGCCGCCGCCGCTGTCGCCGCCGCCGCCACCTCTTCGACCGCCCGCGCGTACGCCACCGCCGCCTCCACCGCCGTGTCGAAGCAGCCGAAGGTGACCGGCCGCCCGTTCGCCGTGTACCGCACCTCGAAGCGGCCAGAGAGATGCTCGCGCACGCCCTTGTAGCCGGTGGCGCTGCTGCTGGAGAGGTGCAGCTTCAGCCCCTCCGCCTCTGTCGCCACCGCCGGGGTCAAGGCGGGCGTCGTGGCCGCCGGCTCGGCTCCCGCCGGCTCAGCACGCGCCGCCAACACCGCCCTTGCTGTCGCCGCCGCTGCCGCCGCCGCCGCCGCCGCTCCCTCCTCCAGCGGCGCCGGATCCTCTGCCCCTGCCGCCCCTCCCCACCCACAGAGCTGCACGCCGAGCGGGGCGGGCGGCGTGCCGCTGCTGCGCCGCTGTCCCTCGGCGCCGCCGCCAAGCAGTTCCATCTGCCCCGCTGACAGACGCAGCACTCGGCTAGATGGCAGCGCAGTCGGGAGTGTGGGCCGCTGAGGCAGATCCTCCAGCTTGACCCGAGTTGGACCCATGAGAGTGTCGCTCATCATGCTCATCTCATGCTCATGAGGCGCTGTTCATTCACGTAAACGCACAACCCCGGGCCCCGAAATCGCACAGTGATGACAGTGACATGCAACACGGGGTCCCAGGGAAGGCGAGCAAAAACCTTATCGCGCGCGCTAGACGCCGACTCGGAGGCCGCACCGGTCAGGCGCGCAGCCGGAGAGAGAGGGAGGCGCTCAATCGCCGAACTCGGCGAGCGTCTCCAGCGTCTCCGCTTCGTACGCACCCTCCTCCCAGCAATTGAGCGCCTCCTCCACCCCCGCGCCCGCGCCCGCAGCGTCCGTGCCCGCGAGGATGGCAGCGACGCGCTCCTTCTGCCGAGCGTTCGCCTCCGCCTTCGCCTCCGCTGTTCATTCACACCAACTAGGGAAACATCCACGGTTCCCTGGGGTCGTCGTGAATAAACGAGTATGCCGAGCGGTGAAAACAGACAGGCGGGGGGGGAGATCCTCTAGCTTGCCCCCTCCTGCCGGGCATGAGTCCAAGCAACCCCTGCCTAGACGAGTACAGCTAAAGAGTACCTGGGTGGGGCTCCGGCCCTCCCTGTGGGGGACCGTGAACATCTTTGGCTTGTGAGCCAGGAAAAGGGTTGGAGTCCAAGAGGCGCTGTTCATTCACACCAACTAGGGAATATATCCACGGTTCCCTGGGGTCGTCGTGAATAAACGAGTATGGTGTATGCCGAGCCGGTGATAACAGATACGAGAGGCGCGGGGGGGGGGGGGGAGCTGTTTCCCTGGTGTCGTATGCGAGGTTCTTGTTCCGGTTTGTTGTAAAATTCTTGTTCCTTATCACCTATCTGGAGAGTCGTGATAGACTTGGACCACCAAGAGCTGGCTGGGGCTGCAGAAGCAGCGCATCTCAGTCGTTCTTCACACGGCCATCGCAGAGCAGATTGTGAATGAGCTTGCCTGCGGCGAGGGCGGTCGAGTGCACGGAGCTAAGTGCCTCGCCGTCCTCGCGGGAGTCGCTTAGGCGGCTCCCGTGGTGTACCTGTGTTAGTGCCAGTGCGCGCCAGTCCCGTGCCTAGTGTCGTGCGAGGGAGTTTGTAAAATTCTTGTTTGGAGCGGGGTTGTGGGGTGGGGATGTCGGGGTGGGGTGGGACGGGCCATGATTGTCACGGGGGACGGGGCGGGTTTCCCGACCGATGGGTGGCCGGGTGAGGGCCCGAGGGTTGCGGAAGGCACGCGGCGGGGTCGGCGGGCTCGGCGTCGTCGCCGAGCCCGGCCCGACCGCCGCCACCGGGGCCGCCGCGCCGTAGAGCGGCTCCTCGGTCTTCCTACCGGCGATGCACGCGGCCGCGCTTGGAGGCGCTCGCTGCTCGGCCGCGCGGGGCTGGCTGACTCGCCCGCTGGGAAGGTGGGAGGGGTTTGCGGCGGGGCCCCCATCGGCCATGGCAGGCCGAGCAGGCTCAGCATTAGGAATTCTGGTGAGCCCCCGCTTTTTCCGGATTCCGCGCGATCATTTCGTCCGTCCAATCGATAGAAGCGCCGGATCGCCCATGTTAGGGTGCCCACACGACCCAAAAGAAAATAGCTTTCCGCCTCAAAAAGGGACGCACGACCGTGGAGGCAAATCTGATGTTGGAGTGTTCCAATAGGAGCGAGGCCTCTTCCGTTGGGGGACCGAGTCACTAGGAAACGAGGGTTCCCCATTGTGAGTCGCTCCAGCGCATGACACTGCACTTGGCGCCGAGCGGCCGCGGCACAGACCTTGTGCAGGCCTCCCCTCATTGAGTGCACCGGTCCGGACCGATGGCGCTCGGTGTGGAGCAAGTAAGACCCCCCCCCCCATCGGCGCGCGCCCGACCTTTGAACGGCCCAGGAGCACCAAGAGGATTCCTCATGGCTGCACTCAAGTGGGCTTCGACCGGCCTCGGCTGGGGGGGCGGGTTGTCCCGGCTGCGGACGCCTTCTGCAGCCCCCTGGGCGTGACTCAGCACCCAAAACTGCCCCTCGGCGGCATACAGCACTGCCAGCCAGCCTCTTTCTCCTCCTCAAGGGCTGTACTATGGCCATATTGCGCCGCCTCCTACTGGCAGCCGGGCGGGCGCGCGCCGCGCGCGCCTCGGCGCGCGCACGGCTCGCAAAGTTGGAGCGAGTACTGAGGCGGCTCGATGAGGCGGCCAGGCGGCAGTACTCGCCTCGCAAGGCGCGCACCAGCTGCTCTGGCTGCTGCACCGGCGGCCGCTGCGCTGGCCGCTGCTGCGCCGGCTGGCGAGCGGTACAGCCGCCGGCGGCCGCTGCACCCGCGCCTTCCCTCGCGGGCGCCGTCGCGCCGCGCGCGCCCAACTGTGCTGGCCTGGTGCTGGCACACGGCACGCGTCGTCACTCAGCCGCGGAGAACAGGCGGTGCTGTGCGCGAAGCGCGCGCGATCTCGTACTTTCAAGGCTGGATCCGGCCATTCCAAGGGTATACCTTTGAGAATCCCCAGCGTCCCACCCTCCTAGTCACAATCTCAATATCTCGACTCTCCAACACGAAGTGCTGCGATGGGGCTTGCGCCATTTCTTTTTTACTTTCTTTTTTGGGCCCTGTGGGCACCCTACCCATGTTTAGCACACGCACTTTTGCCAGAGCCTCGTGAATCAATTGGTATTGTGAGATGGGTGTAAAAAGGAACAGGTCTCGGGTGTGACAATATTCGCTGCGCGGTCAAAAATTTCGCGCCTGGCGCTCTGGGGGGAGGCGAGGGCCCTAGGGGGTACCCATGCGGGGGGGAGATGGGGTCCCACAGCCCGCCGCAGGCGCCGATTTTTTTGACATTTATTCTTTTTTCGCGCGATTTTTTACTTGTTTTCATGGGAACTCGGCGTACTTGCGGCCATGCTATCACGCCTTGCGACATCCTTTCGGCGCTGCTGACCGTGCCATGCTGCTCAACTGACCGCCTGCATAGCTCGCGGCCTTAGTATCCAGCACATTCAGTGACGACTTGATCGTACGGCCAGTAGGAAGGTGTCCTTCCAGCGCGTGCACGCTTCTGACGCAATGCGCGTCACAAACTGCCTCGGATTGGCTGCTGGCACTCTCGAGGCTATGCCTACACAGCCTCGCGCGCATGGGCAGTCAAGAGGGACCATGCAGCTTCTCAGGACAGCGCCGGTGCCTCTCTCTTGGACCGGCAAACGTGGTGGTCTCGTGTCACTGATGTGGGACCAGTGCGGCATCGCGCCATCGACAGCTCTGAACTGCGCCTCACCACTGACCGGGAAGGCCGCCAAGTGGGTCAGCACCGGTCGCACATTGTGGCAGCAGTCAGCAGCGCATGTCTGATAGCTAGAGCAGCAGCGTCAGGGTCGCAGGGTCGGATCGTGTCAAGCCTCTCGCCCGGCCGGCCGTGTGCAGACGTCGGCCTGTCTGCTGTCTGGAGTGATCTGTCGGCGGTCAGTACGACCGATCAGGTAGGAGTTTTCTGATGGTCGGAGGGTCTATCTGTATGTACTCCTCGAGATATTTCCAAATCTGCCCTCTGATTAACCTAGCTTAATCGGGAAGTCGGTGCTAGTGGAGACTAGTGGAGCCGGGGCCCCGTTTCCGCACTGCGGCGCGGCGCACGGTGCCTCCGGGGGCCCCCGCCTCCCCCCAGAGGCCTGGCGCGCAACTGGCAGTGCCCATTTTATTTCTTTCTTTTAGTGCCGTGAAAAGAGAAGCAAAAACTCCCATAGGCCATAGCCAGAGCTCCGGTGTGCACGAAGCTGCACATGTACATGTTCTGTACGGTGTGTACGGGCTACCTACGGCTCTATCTAGCGATCGCGCTCCGCGCTCCGCCAGAGGACGATGAGGTGAGAGCGCAGCCGCACGCGCCCGCACGGCAGCACCAGCAGCCGCCAGCACCGAGCACGGCACACTCCACACACAACATGAGCCTTGATATGCCGTTTCTGATACTCAAAATAAACGCGAGCTCACATAGACACAGATCATGGCGTCGTGCGTCCACACTGACACGATTGTGAATGCCTCGCGGCCACAGCGGCCGCGCCCTGCGATTCACATCGAATCGCGGGTGCGCCCCGAGCAGGCCAGCGGCAAATCAACCAGACGCGGCGGCGGCACGGCGCGGCGGGACCCCAACCCAAGGCGGCGGTTCGAACCTTTCAGAAGGAGTTGAGCTCGGCGTCCAGCTCCGCGTCGAGGTCGGCGTCGAGGTCGGTGGAGGCGCCGTGCTCCGCGGCGGCCTCCCCCTCCCCCACCCCCTCTAGCGCCTCCTCAAACGGCTCCTCCGCCCCGCCCTCCGCCGCCGGCTCCGGCGCCGGCGGCTCCGGCTCCTCCGGCGGCTCCTCCGGCGGGGGTGCAGCCGCCTCCGCCGCCGCCGCCGCCGCCGCCGCCGCCGCCGCCGCCTCCGCCTTCGCCTCCGCCTCCGCCGCCGCCTGCGCCGCCTGCGCCGCCGCCTCCTCCTCCTCCGCCGCCGCCGCCGCGTCCGGCTCGTCGCCCAGCGGACTCTCCTCCTCCGGCTCTGCAGGTGCAGCCTCTTCTGCAGGAGCAGCCTGCGAGGGCGGTGGAGCGAGGGTGAGTCGGGGGGGAGTGGCGTGGGGAGTGCAGGGAGGCGCCGTGAAGGAAAGAAGGGGGCGCGAGGGAGGAGAGTGCGATGCGCGAGGGACGCGTGCGCCGCAACGCGTGAGAGGCGCCGTGGCGAGCGCGCGGGGCGGGGGGGCGGCCCGAGTTTGCGACGAATCTCGGGCGCATCTCGGGCGCATCTCGCGCCTCCGCCTCGGGCGGCGGCATCGCCTCGCCCTGCGCCTCGAGCTGCTTGACGTGCTCCAGCAGGTCCGACTCGTTGTCCGCCGCGTGGTCGAGGTAGATGGAGGCGGGCGCCTGGGGGGGGAGGGAAGGGGCTGAAACGGGGCGTGGGTACGGTGCGGTGCGGCGCTGCGCGTGTGTCTCGAGGGGCCGGGCGGGTGTGCGTCTGTGGTGGGTGTGGCCGCGGCCGGTAGGGACTGCGAGGCGATGGGTGTGGCAGCGCCTCGAGTCAGGGAAGCGCGCGGCCACAAAAGGGGCCCCTCTGCGCCACGGATGAAGGCGCCGCGCCCATGCGTGTGGGTTGCGCGGGCACAGGGAGGTGGCGCAAAGGCGGGAGGAAAGTGCGATCTCGGCGCGATCTCGGTCGGGTCTCGGCGCATGCCTCGTGCAGCTGGTTCTCGCCGAGCCACGCCTCGGCCTTGAGGGCGAGCTCGAGGCCGTCGAAGAGGTTCGGGTAGTCGGCCGGGTCAGCAATCGACTCGGCCGCCTTCGGGTTCACCTCGCGCAGCTGCTCCTTCCACAAGCCGACCATGCGGCTCGTCTGGCTGGGCGTGTACGTGCGCGCGAGGAAAGCCGCCTCGGGGGCGCGTCCGGCGGAGAGTAGCAGCTCGAGGCACTCTGTTGGGCGGCCGCGCAGGAAGGAGCAGAGGAAGGAGACGTTGAGCTTGCCCTTCTTGCGCGACAGCTCCGCGAGCTTGTCGATCCCCTCGGCGTGCCCCGTCGACGAGTACAGCAGCAGCAGCCCGCCCAAGTCAGCCGCGCGCACGAGGCACTCCTCGGCGAGCCTCAGGTCGGCGGCGTGCAGCGCCATGTCGCCGAGCTGCTTCCAGCGGGCCTCGGACGGTTGCTGCGTCGTGATGTCGTACGCAGTCTGCAGCTTGCCCAAGTGCACGGCGAGCTCGAAGCGGTGCTCCGGGTCGGTGGCGACGGCGAGCGCCTCCTCCTTGAAGCCCTGCGCCTCGAGGAAGCGCGCGATCCGGTTGTGCTCCGACTGCGGGATCGACGGCAGGATGGCGGCCGCCTGCGGGGGAGACGGTTCCGAGAAGGCTCCGAGAAGGCTCCGAGAGGCCTCCCGGGGGGGGGGGTGAGGGCGGGGCCGCGGCCACCTCGACAAAGTCGCGCCGCACGACGGCGGTCTGGTAGTTTAGCACGGAGAGGAGCAGCTGGTACGAGACGACGGCGTAGTCGCGGTCGAGCAGGTAGATCCGGTTCTCCTTTGGCAGGTAGCCCACGATGTGCAGAGGCCGGTCGAGGTGCTGCAGCGTCACCACCTCGCCGCCGACGGTGTAGTTGAGCCGGCCCGCCTTGGTCGTGTAAACCAGGCACTCCCCCACCCACACGCAGGTGCGCACCTGCTCGCTCACCTCGTGCACGAGCTCGAACGCCTCGTCCACCCCCTCCTCGCCGATCGGCTGGCCCGACTCGAGCGCGGCGAAGGCGACGTCGCGCGAGTAGCGCAGCAGGAAGAGCGAGTCCTCGCACACGAGGACGACCAGCTCGCCGCTCTCAGACCACTTCACCTCCTTGGGCTGCACGTCGATCCTCCGCACGAGGCGGCACTCGACCCAGTCGAAGAAGAAGGTCACCTCGCCCGACCGCACGCCGAGCAGCGCCCCGCCGTAGATGGCGTCGGCCTGGAAGGGCGGCTTGAAGGTTCGCGTCTCCTTGAAGTTCTTGAAGAGCTTGATCAGCACCGCCGACTCGCGCACCGCGTAGTCGCCCGAGTCGAGCGCCCACACAAAGTCGAGCGCCGAGCCGAACGCCTTCTTGCGCCACGCGAGCGCCGTGTAGATGATGTACTCGCCGTCGCCCGTCACGACGGCGAAGCGGCCGTTGGAGTTGTGCGAGAGCCACTGCGGGTAGATCTCGCACACGTCGAGCTCCTTGGACGGGATCATCAGCCGCTCGCCTACAGGGAGGGCTCCGGGAGGGCTCCGGGAGGGCTCGGCAGCAGCGACTCGGGAACCCTCGGCCGCTCGCCGTCAACGACCTCGTGGCCCTCCACCTTTTTGAGGTCGACGGCGGAGATCTCGTTGTGCCGCGCGAGGATCATCTTGCCGCTCGAGTCCATCGAGGCGATCGGCTCCTCGTTGCCCAGCTGCACGACGATGGTGCCTACGGGGAGGGCGGTAGAGGGCTCCTAGGCGGCTCCAAGAGGCTGCTCGCTGCCCTGCAGCACGGCGGCGGCGCCTTCGTCGTACGCGAGCGCGACGTTGTTTGTGCCCTTGAGCGCGGCGATGGACCAGCAGCGCTCGTACGCGTAGTTGAAGTTGTACTCCTGCCGGTACGTGTGTGCGTGCCAGATGCGGACGGTGCCGTCCTCGGAGCCGGACAGGATGATGGGCAGCTCCGGGTGGCAGCAGACCGCGGCGACGTTGTGGCTGTGCCCCTCCATCGTCTGCACGCACTGCTTGGTCTGGTAGTCCCACACCTTGACCGTCTGGTCGTCGGCTCCCGAGACAAGGTACGGCCGGTCGCCTGACAAGAGGAACAGCCCGAGTCTCAACAAGAGCGTCAGAAACGGGTCGGAGGTGCGGCGGCCGGCGTCGCCTCCGGCAAAGTACTCGACGCAGTTGACGCCCTTCTCGTGGCCCTCGAGCGTGAAGTGGGGCTGCGGCGAGTTGATGCCCCACACCTTGATCGAGCGGTCGAGCGAGGCAGACGCGAACGTGTTGGAGTCCTTCGGGTTGAAGGCGACCTGCTCTCACAGCCGCAGGTGTGAGGAGGAGGCGGTCCCGCAGGCGCCGCCCTCCTCGCGGCGGGCTTGCCATCATGACGTAGTGGGTGTGGCCCTCGAAGGTGAGCGGGTTGGCCCAGCCCTTGTCCCAATCCCACAGCCGGATCGTCATGTCGTCCGACGACGAGAGCACCAGCGGCTGCGGCGGCGAGAGGGCGGCGGCGGTGAGGGCGGCGGCGGCGAGAGGGCGGCGGTGAGGGTGGTGGGGAGGAAGAAGGGAGGAGGCAGGAGGGAGTGGGGTGGCTAGGGACGGGCAGCAACGGATAGCGCGAGGAGAGAGGTGGATGGGGGCGGGCGGCAGCGGCGAGGCTGCTGTGCCTGCGACGGGTGCACCGCGATGCAGCGGATATAGTCCGAGTGCGCCTCAAACACCTGAGAGTGTGGCGAAGAGAGACGGTGAAGCAGGCTGGTTCGGGTGCCAGCGGACGAGTCAGCCCCCCGCAACGTCTTGCGTCTGGCGGAGAGCCGCACACGTCCCTCTGCAGCGGGTGGGCGAGCTCGCCTTGATCTTTTCGAGCGTGTTGTAGTTGTACACGCGGATCTGCATGTCGTCGGAGCCAGCGACGATCCACTGCTTCCGCGCCACAAACTTGGCCGACCGCACCGGCTGGTCCGGCGACACCTCAAACGACTTGACCAGCCCCTGCGTCGTGTGGTTCCAGATAAAGACGTGGCCGTTGTACATGGAGGAGAGCACCCACGGCTCGGTCGGGTGAAGGTCGACCGTCTTGACGCGGTCCGACCGCGACGACAGCTTCCGCTGCGGAGGGGCGGGCAGAGAGGTTTGATGCGCGCAGAGACGCTGACGCGCGCAGAGAGGCGAGGCAGAGGCGAGACGGAGGCGCGGCGCGGCCGGTGCAGACGCGCGCAGAGAGGTGAGGGAGAGGTGTGGCGCCGCTGCCGCGCTGGGAGACGGCGAACGCGACTGGACGAGGCACGCGCGACGGCGGCCCGGGTCAGGCGCGCGCCTTGATGTCGAGGCGGAGAGGCATCGTGCCGGCAGCCGCGCGGGTGTAGGGCTCGCTCTCGGCACAGAGCGCGGAGCGCTGTGCCAAACGCCGCTGTCGCACTACTTGTGGCAAGAAGAAATCCCAGGTGGTTGCCAGCAGCCCGCGCCGGGGTCAGCAAGAAAAGAACAGAGAGAGCGCGCGTCGCCTGCGCCGTGCCCAGCAATGGCCGATGCAGCGACGACTCAGCAGGAGAGTTGAAAGGAAGAAAACCGTGCGAGATGCCTTTCGTGCCCAAATCCCTGTGTGGTGGCGGCGTGCCGTCCTCCCATCCCTCCCTTGGGTTGTCCGTTTTCTTTCTTTCTTTCTTTCTGTCTCGGGCAATCTCAAAATTGGCGCCTCTCTGCTGCTGCTGCTGGTGCTGCTGGTGCTGCTGCTGGTGCAGATGCTGCTGCTGGATGAGACTTATTTATGAAACACTACAGAGAAGGATGAGTGGGAGAGAAACTTCCCGTGCCGCTCGCTGGGCGCGCGCGCGGGCGGCGCCCAGCGCTCAGCTTCATGAAGGACGCCGTGAATCGTGTGAGTCGTCGCTGCATCGGCCATTGCTGGGCACGGCGCAGGCGACGCGCGCTCTCTCTGTTCTTTTCTTGCTGACCCCGGCGCGGGCTGCTGGCAATCACATGGGATTTCTTCTTGCCGAAGACAAGTAGTGCGACAGCGGCGTTTAGCACAGCGCTCCCTTGCAACAGCCCAAAATAACCAACAATACCATAACGCGAGGCGAGCAGGACGAATATGACCCGAGATTGACCCGAGATTGGCCCGAGATCGACCCGAGATTGACCCGAGATCGACCCGAGATCGACCCGAGATCGACATGAGATCGACCAGAGGTCGACCCGAGAAGGCCCCTCTGGGGGGCAGATTGACTCAACAAGGCCCCAAAGCCCCCTCTCTGGGGGACCCCTCCCCCCCCACCCCGAGTGTCCGTGTCCTTCGCGAGTCACCGATGGGGAGCGGGGGGGGGGGGTGCGAAAACGAACAGGGGAGGCTGGGGAGGGGGGGGTCCACTCTGAAGACAGCCGACCGCGGAGGGGTTTTGTCCCACAGGGTTTTACCCTCCGCGTGAGGATCGGCGCGGCGAGGGGGTAGGTTCGAATTCGCCGCGCAACATTTCACCCCCACAGGACCCCGCCCTCCCCCCCTCATGGTCCCACCACCTAGAACCCCAACCTTGGCTTCGCACCCTCTCCTTGCGCAGTGTCCCCCGCTATGTGTCGCCGTTTTCGGGGCACGCAATCCTGTGCAGTCAGGGCAAGTGGGGGCGGGGGGCACTCCCCCTGGTCTGATACTGGGGTGTGACTGTCCCTAGTCTCGGAGGGGGGCTTGAAGGTAAGAATATTTTATTTTAGCACAGCGCTCCGCGCTCTGTGCCGAGAGCGAGCCCTACACCCGCGCGGCTGCCGGCACGATGCCTCTCCGCCTAGCTCTCCGCCGTCCTCCGACCCTCGACATCAAGGCGCGCGCCTCCGCCTGACCCGGGCCGCCGCCTCACCCCTCAGCCCTCACACACGCACACGGCACACACGCGCGTGCGTGACGGTGCGGTGGGGAAAATAAACAAAAAAGTGACGAGTTTTGACGACACGGCGGGGCCGCAACCGAAAAAGGCTAGGAGGGGAGGTCGGGCCTCGCCCGCCCGCCGTACAACCATCGAGAAGCAAACAGGAGAACGGACCGAGCGGGGGGGGGGACCCAACCGGCGCCGGGGCAGGGAGACCGGGCGGAGGGGTTGATTGGCGACGCCGTCGCCAAGGGGAGTGTGTGTCGTCGCGTGTCCTAGGGTCTGGTGTGTTTACTAGCTCCGAGTAGAGGGGGCGTTCTGCTGCTAGGGGAAACCTCTGGAGCGCGGTACTATCTAACCCTCGGAGACCCGTGTTTATTTTACGGCCCTTTCGCTGCGAACGCGCACCCCCAGGGCTAGGGCTCTCTTGCCCGCAACCCGATCCCGATCATCCGGCCCGCTGGGTGCGCTCCTCAGAGCTCCCCTGAGCCCTGGCTGTCAGGCTGTCAGGTGCTGTCAGGTGATCTGTCGGGCTGTCGGGCACTGTCAGGCACTGTCAGGTGCCTCTGTCAGACCAGCTGTCAGGTGCTGTCAGTGCTGTCAGGTGCTGTCGGGTGCGTGTCTGACAGGCGAGGTGATCTGTAGCTGTCGGGTGCTGTCGGAGCTGTCGGGTGTTGCTGTCAGACGCTGTCGGAGCTGTCAGAGCTGTCAGGCTGCTGCTGCTGTTAGACGTTGGGCTGTTGCTGTCAGGTGCTGTCAGGTGGTGCTGTCGGGGTGCTGTCAGGCTCTGACACACATCAGCCACACTTATGACACTATCAAGAGGGCGCTGACTATCAAGGGGGTGCTGACGCCGATGACGCCGGCGGCTACGCAGCTACCCCCCCTCCTACACGGCGTGATCACGCCGGCGGCGGCGGCCGCCTGGGGAGCGCAGATGGCGGCGCAGAGGCACAGGCGGCGGCGGCGGCACAGACGGCGGCGGCCACCCAGACGCCGTAGGCATATGACTGTAGGGCCCCAGAAGGCTAGCTGGTAGCTTCATTTGTAGTAGCACAGCCGCCGGTGCTGGAGAGGGGTCCGCAGAGGTGGGGCGGGAGGGTTGAAAGAGAGACCCATGACCATCCCATGACTACATGGACATGGACATGGACATGGACCACACTTACATGTCTTTGCATGTAATTTTGTTACACCCTCATGGGGCACAAGAAAGAGGCTCTACGGGGTCTGTGTACGGTCTGTGCTGCTGTCAGGCTGTCAGCGCTGCTGTCAGGCCACTGTGTGCTGTCGGGCTGTCAGGCAGCTGTCACAGGCTCTGGCTGTCACGTTAGGGCCTGACAGCGACGGGTCACCTCGCCTGTCAGGCTCTGCTGTCAGGCTGTCAGATACGTGCTGTCAGACTGTCAGAGAAAGTGCTGTCAGCGCTGTCAGGCTGTCGGGCACTGTCAGGCGCTGTCCGGGGTTTGCTGTCAGTCTGTCAGACCACCGCGAGACCAGGGCTCAGGTGAGCCCTCCCCGGCCCTGGTGCCTGGATGTGAGGTTGATGACTGCACTCCAAGTGCTCCAAGTTTTGGGAGCGGTGACCCCACAGGCAATAAAACGTATCTCTCCGCCCTCACTGCAAGTAGCTCCCGAGCAGCGCCCTCCTCGTCTGCTCGTAGATGTGGAAGGTGAGGACGCTGGAGGGGAGGAAACGCGCCCACAGGGGCAGCCAGCCGCGCAGAAAGACGACCGGGCCGCCCTCGCGCAGCAGCGCCCTCGCCGCCGCCGCGGGGCTCGCGTGCGGCCTGCCGATCGTCGGCCCGGCGGTGAAGGCGGTGTAGGTGACGTCAAAGGGGCAGATGGCGGTGGTGAGGGCGAGGCTCGCCGCGAGCGACGCCGCCGAGTGCACCGCGGGGCCTACAAGGAAGGAGCGCTGTGACCAGACAGGAAGTGCCAGGAGCCGCGTCCACCGCGGCTGCCGTCGGCGAGGCCGGCGGCGCAGAGCCGCCGCTTGGCCGCGTCGTACGTGGCGAGCTGGGTCGCGGAGAGCAGCGCCCCTCGCGCCACGAGGACGTCGGCGCCGCGCCAGAGCGAGAGCACGCCGCGCTCCGCCGCCATCTGCCGCAGCGTCGGCAGCCCGCTCAAGCTGTCGACCGTCGGAGGGAGCCCTCGCCTCGCGCCCGTGAGGTAGGAGGCGCCGTCGGCAGCGAGCAAGCCCGCCTCGGCCTGAGCGACGCGAGAGGCGGCAAAGAGAGGCGCAGAGGCGATGTAGCCGAGCGCGCCGCCGAGCAGGCCAGAGGCGAACCGGCTGCCGCCCGAGGACCCGTCAGGGCTGAGCGCGTCGCGCAGCGATGGGTAGAGGCCGAGCCGCGTGCCGACCGAGATGCTGCAAGCGAGCATGTTGGTGGCGAGGCCGGGCTTCCACAGCCCGCTCCAGACGCCCTCGGACCGTACGATGTCCAGCGTGAAGGATCCGAGAGCGGCGCTGTTGCACTGCCGGATCTGCCACCGCTGCTTGACAGAGTCGAGCGGGTTCGTGACTGCAATCACGATGGCACCGGTCAAACAGGAGGCGCCAAGCTCGGGCGCGGACGGCGCGCTCGTGACGGTCCGGCGCGGCGGAGGCATCGGCGGTCGGTGTGGCGCGAGTTAAGACGGTGACCGCGGTTGTGCCAGCTCTCTCGCTGGGGATCTGAACAGACGCCACCACGCGGAGCTGGTGCCAGCCCCCGCGGCCGCAACCACGCATCCGCCGGCGAGGTCTCGCGGCTGCCTTCCCCTTGCTTTGCCAAAGGTTCGTATTTCACAAGAGGCAATTCCTCTCCCTCTACCTCTACTCTGCGCGTGCAAGAAGAGAGTATATATCGCAGATAATAACAGCATGTCTGTCGTGTCTTGGTTGGTGAAGTTCCCTCAGCCTCACACCTTGATTGAGCACTTGATTGAGCACTGGATAGGTAGGTAGGGTCGATTCCGCATGCATGGTACGGGACCCCTCGGTCGTCTCGCCCTCCCTCACTGGTGTGTTCATTGGGGGGGGTCATAACAAACACGGTACAAGAGCGAGGTGCACGTGCACGCTGCCAAAGCAGTGTCGTCCCCCCTTCTCCATTCACCTACCTGCCTACCTCACAGTGAGATGTGTCGGCGGCGATGGCGGTGTGACCGATCGAGCTACAAGAGGAGCTTGTTCAGCATGATCCGGGAGGGTCGAGCAGTTCCTCACTTCCACACTGGGTGAGCTTCAGACCTCGGGCCTCTCACCCCTTCACCTTCGGCTTGTGTGGATCGAACCACCGCCGGGATGGAAGCTTCCTGCTTCCATCTACGAGATAGCGCAGCCTCTTACCTGTGTCCCAGTGCGAGGGCTGGTGAGCGCCTCTTGTGCGCCGTTGCGGGGGGAGGGGCAACGGGGTGGGGGGTGGGGGGGGAGGCGGATTTCAGCCGGACGGTAAAGTAGTCAAAGCAACTTGAGGCCGCGCTGGTGCCCCACACACCACCCCCCATCTTCTTACAGCAGCAGCGACTGGGCCGGTTTCATTGCACCTCAGGCCCGCCTCCCTTGCCTCACACCTTACGGATCGTGCAGGGCCAGGGGCTGCGGGACACATGCACATGCACATGCACATGCACATGCTACACGTCCCTGTAAAATCCTCCATCTCGTCTCAGAGTTTGACCGTTTTAAATAAAAGATTTATTATTTGTTTTTTCGTGTCTTCCGCAAACCAGTGTCTTCCCCCTCTCTCCGGCCAGAGAGGCAGAGCATGGGCCAGAGAGATTCTCTGTCGCGCGTGGCCCTCTTTGTATAGTTGTACAGTACGGGCACACACACGATCTCAACATTCGCGCACAGGCTGTCACCGTGGATCGATACTCAAGAGCCGAGAATAAATGGAAGGTGTCGAGAGCACTAGGACTAGGCACCCCCTCGCGCCTCCCCGGGCTCCTCCCCCCCGCCGGGCTCCTCCTCAGGCAGCGCCATGAGCTCGTCCTCCGCGATCGGGTAGCGGTCGCACGCTCGGACGGCGGCCCGCGCGGCCGCCTTGGCCGCCTCGGAGACATACGGCACTGCCGACACCGTCTTGAGCAGCTCGAGCGAGCGGCGGAGCAGTCGAAAGAGGTCGCCCAAGTCGAGCGACGTGCCTGCGACGAGCGACTCCCACCCCTCGCCCGCCGCCCACGCCTCGACAAGCCCGCACAAGCCCGCGTCGAGGCCGACGGGGAACGAGAGGCCGGCCGCCATCTGCGCGCGCTGCAGCTCCGCCGCGCGATCCGCCAGCACGTCGACCGTCTCGTACACGGCTTCGGAGGGCGCGAACCGCACAAAAGTGTTTGGGCGCAGCCGCTCGTCGAGCGTCGCGGCAAGCACCGCCGCCAGCTGCGGCGGCTCGAGCTCGGCGGCCGCAGCCTCCATCAGCACCAGCGCGAGCCACAGCTCGTTCTCGCCCGAGAGCGACGCGACGAGCGCCCCAAACTCGGTCGCCTCCCACCCGTCGGCCGAGTCGCCGTCGAGCGCGCCGTAGCAGCGCAGCAACTCGCCGATGGAGCGGAACTGAGAGAGCGCGTCGCCCCCCTCGGACGCCGGCGCAACCTCGCGCCCGACCCCTCCTCGCCCGAGCGACTCGAGCAAGCCAGCGATGGCGCCCCCCTCGAGAAAGCCCGCACTGCCGCCCCCACCCTCCTCCGACGACCCCGCCGCCCCCGCAGAGCTCGCAGAGCGCTCGCGCTTCGCCGCCGCCGCCTCGCGGCCAGCCCTCCGGCGCAGCCTCGCCTCCTCGCCCTCGAGCTTGGCCTCGCGCTCCGCCGCAGCGAGCACCTCGTCCCGCTCCGGCGACGCGTGCAGCTCGTGCGCCTCCACCTGCGCCTCCACCCGCGCGACCCGCGCGCGCTGCCTCTCCTCGGGCGCCGACACGGGCGGCGGCGGCAGCGGCGGCACCAACCCGCTCAGCGGCGCGCCTCCGTCGCCCTCCTCGCCTCCGTCGCCCTCCTCGCCGCCGCCGCTCGAGGAGCCGGCGGCGGCGGGCGCCTCCCACGCGCCGTCTGTGCGGGGCAGCCAGCTGCCGGCCGGCGGGGTGAGGCTGCGGAGCCTGGGAGGAGAGCGCCGAGATTGAGGTGTGTGGCCGAAGTGAGGCCGAGAGATGCCATCGGTCTGGCGGCGCCTCTCGAGCTGCGCGGCGTGGAGCGGCGCGGGCTCCTCCTCCGGGTAGAGGCCGGCGATGTGGCGCGGCGCGGCGCAGCGGAAGGACCCGTCCTCGAGGAGGAGGAGGGCGAGCTGCTCCGCCTGCGGGAGATCGGCGGGAGATCGGCGAGGTGTGGCCGGGAGGAGGAGGAGGAGGAGCAGGGGCGGACGCTGCTCTCCTCCTCGACGCCGCCGCGCCGTCGCCGCCGCCCGCCCCCGACCACACCCGCCGCCGCCGCCGCCGCCTTTCGCATGGCCGCCGCGATGGCGGGCGGCGGGTCGTCGGCGACGATGGCGGCGGCGCCGTCGGAGGTGCGCGCGGGCGTTCCGCGGTTGACGAAACCGAGGAGCGTCTCCACCATCTCCGCCTCCGCCTCCGCCTCCTGCGCACGCAGAAAGGAGAGCGAGCGCTGCTCCGCCTCCAGCCGGCCCTGCAGCTTGGCGTACGACGCGACGGACGAGCGGTCGAAGCGCGCCAGCAGTGCCCGCAGCCGCCGCCGCTCCTCCTCGACGCCTCCGAGCTGCGCCACCGCCGTCTCCGCCTTGGCGCGCGCCGTGTACGCGCCGAAGGAGCGCGCGATCAGCGACTCGCACTCGGAGAGAGGCCTCCTCCGCCGCAGCTTGAGCGCGGAGCCGTACCCGAGGCAAAAGTTGGACTCGATGGGGTCGGCGGGCCGCGCGAGGAGGCGCGCCTAGGGAGATACGGGGAGATATGGGGAGATACGGGGAGATATGGGGAGATACGGGGAGATATGGGGAGATATGGGGAGATTAGAGGGCCGCGCGAGAGGCGCGCCGCGTCCGGCGCGCTCTCCCACGCGGAGCGGCAGAGCAGCACGTTGCCTGAGTGGGTCACGTGAGCAGGAGTCGAGTCGTGGTGGAGCCGGGCACGCGGAGCGGCAGTTGGGCTCGTTGCCTCGCTCGTCGATGCCTCGCCGGCCTGCACGCCCCGCCATCTGCAGCAGCGCCTACTCATCAGCAAGTACAGGACTGGCACGCCTCGAGGTTGAACGCCCCGCCAGCTGCAGCAGCGCCGAGGCGGCGAGCGGCTCGACCCCCCTGTCGCCGCGCTTGGAGAGGGTGGTGACGACGGTAGTGCGCGCCGGCATGTTGATCCCGGCGGCGAGCGTCTCGGTCGCGAAGACCACCTCGAGCAGGTGGGCGAGGTACAGCCGAGACACAGCCGAGACACAGCCGAGACACAGCCGAGATACAGCCGAGATACAGCGAGGGCCACCTTGAGGAGGTTGGCCTGGAAGAGCTGCTCCGCCAGCGCCTTCTCGAGCGGCAGCATCCCCGCGTGGTGCGACGCGATGCCGAGCTGCAGCAGCTCGAAGCGGCGCACGTCGAGGGAGTCGAGCAGCGCGCCTAATCCGTGGAGGCACCGCAGTGAGTCACTGGCAGTCAGCGCGTCGAGCGACGCGAGCAGCGCACCGTTGGCGCGCTTGAAGTCGGCGACGATGCTCTCTATGCGGCCAACCTCGTGTGCACCCACCAGCGGAGTCCGCAGCGCCGCCGCCTGCTCCGCCGCCGCATCGCAGCCGGCGCGCGAGAAGATGAAGACGATGGCGGGCAGCATCGCCTTGTGCGAGAGCTCGCGCAGCAGCGAAGGGACCGGCGCGATCTCGGACCGCGCCTGCGCACGCGGGTCCGCCCACCCGCCGCCGCCGCGCCACCCGCCGCCCCGCCCGCCTCCGCCGCCACCCGCATCGCCCTCTCTCCGCGTCCAGCCTCCTCCTCCGCCCTCGTCTCCCCTCCTGCCCCCGCCCCGCCCTCCGCCGCGCCTGCCGCCGCGCCCGCCGCCCGCCGCCCGCCGCTCGCGCCTCGCCTCTCGCGCCAGACCGCGCTTCTCAGGCCGCAGGCTTGGGTTGAGCCTCCACGCCTAATCTTGGCCAAACCTCGGCTCATCTCGGCCAATCTCGGGGCGGAGCTGGGTGGGGCCCCTCCCCCGCCTTTGGCGGCGCCGCACCGCCGCCTCCCGGCCCGGCGGCGGGAGAGGTGAAGAGGTCCTCCACGCCGAGGTCGTCGGCGTAGCGGTAGCGCAGCGGCACCTAACCGGTGGCGATGCACAGGTCCGTCGGTCAGCAGAGGTCGGCGCAGCGGTGGCGGAGCGGCACCGGCCGATGCGACGTCTCGACGAGCGACGTGGGGCCGTGGATCGCCTCGAGCCAGCGAGTGACCTGCCGCGCGTTGGCCATCGTCGCCGAGAGCGCAACCAGCTTTGCGGACGGCGGCGCGAGCACGCAGCACTCCTCCCAGACCGTGCCACGCGACTTGTCGTTCATGTAGTGAAACTCGTCGAGGATGACGACTCCGACCCGCCCCGCCGCCTGCGCCGCGAAGACCATCTCGTCCTGCTCGAGCAGCATGTTGCGCAGCACCTCCGTCGTCATCACCAGCACCGGCGCGTCGCGCTGCTTCTGCGTGTCGCCCGTCAGCAAGCCGACCGAGCCGGGCCCGAGCGCGGCCGAGAGGTCGCGGTACTTTTGGTTGGAGAGCGCCTTGAGCGGCGTGGTGTAGATGGCGCGCTCGCCGCGCGCCAGCGCCGCGTACAGCGCCAGCTCCGCCACCGCCGTCTTCCCCGAGCCGGTCGGCGCAGAGACGACGACTGAGCTGCCGTCAAGGAGCGCGGCCATAGCATCGGTCTGGAAGCCATCGAGCGGGTGGTCGAAGCAGCGCGGGAGCAGCGACGCCAGTGGCTCGCCCGCCGCGCACCCGTCGACCAGCCGCGGCAGCAGCTCCTCGCTCGGAAACGGTGAGAGTGGCGGCGGTGGCGGCGCCGGCGCTGGCGCAACTCCGGTGCTGGATAGGACGGGCGGGCCGACGCTGCGAGAGGTGGGAGCTCGTGAGAGTTGATGGGGACGGACGACGAGAAATGGAGCGAGCGAGGCGAGAGCGAGCAGCATGATTGGGCCGGCACGAAGGGTCGAGCGTCCGCCGGAAAGAGAATAGACTGGTTCCACAATAGATTTAGCCCTGCGGCCACGTCATGGGGCCATTCGAAGTGCCGCGGCCGGCTAGCTCGTGACGGCCCGAGTCCGAGGGTTGCAGCCGTGAGGCTCGGGCCCTGGGTGCAGTCTGAGGCCCCACGCCTGTCGCTCGGGCGCGGAGGCGAGCCACGAGCGCATTCGGTACCCAGGTCACGCACTTTCCACGCCCTCATTCGAGCGACATCGCGGACACAACACTGCCTCACGCCCTTACTCTATTGCTGCTAGGCTACTCAAGCGAGACCTGGTGGCAATCCCGTCTGGCCAGCTCGACACGCCGCTTCGCGCAGGTATCGCGCCAGGCCCTGCCACCGCTCGCCGCCTCGCCGGCACGCTCGCGCTCTCCACAGATCCAATGCGCGCGAATACTCCGACCGCAGTGCCGTCCCACTGCTGCGCGTGGACGAGGTAGCGCAGCGGGAAGGTGCCTCCGGGGTCTGCGGGCGGGCCGTGGTGTGAGAAGCGCAGCGGGAAGGTGCCTCCGGGGTCTGCGGGCGGGCCAGGGTGTGCAGTGCTGTGCGTCTCTATTTTTTTGGAGGCGAGCCACGCCAATCACCTGCGCCGTGGGCATGCCGGAAGTTGAAGTGGTCAACGCTCGTGTTGAACCAGTGCGTCTCCACGGGGTACGCGCATGCCAGCGGCGTCATGACGCTTCCGCCTGCTGGCTTGGGCGCGCGGGGCCGCCCGCTAGGCTTCGGGGACGCACGAGACGACTCGAACTTCCCCGCGTTCTGTTCATGCCTTGACGTGTGAGCGTAGCGTGAAGAGGCGGTGCCCCTGCGCGTTTCGAATAGGACGTCCGTGCACTCCAAGTCCGTTTCTATCTCGTTCGAACGTTCCCATTCCCTATTAGTTCGCCCGCAGCGCCTGGGCCTGCGCGCACAGGCGCATTTTGTATCCGAGGACCGAGCACAGTGTTGTGTTTTCGATCCGTTTCGTGTCCCCTGTTCCCCTTGACGGACGAAATCTGTGTCGTTTGTGCCCTCTCCTTTCTCGCAGAGTATTAGCGCTGGAAGCGCTGCGGTCGGCGTTCGCTGCGCGTGTCGCCGGCGGTTTTTCAAGTAAGAAGACTCAGGTCGCCGTGAGGTCCGCAAACTCGCTCTCGAACTCCTCGCGGTCTCGCTGGCGCGCGGCACCGTCCAAGCCGTAAGAGTCGAGCCGGATCTGCGCCCGCTCTAGCCAGCCGAGGAGCAGGGGGCGGCAGCGCTTGTACGCGAGCACGCCTTGGTAGAGGAGCCGGAGCCGCTCCTGGGCGCGCATTCGAGCTGGCGAAAGACGGAGGACGGTGGTGGTTGGGCAGAAGGCGACCAGCTTCACCATCTCCGCCGTGCCGTCGAGGTCCTAGGGAGTAGGGGCGCGGGCGGTCGACGGCTGTCCGCTCCAGGCAGCAGGGGTGTAGAGGGCGCGGCTGGGCGAGGCGAGGCGGCGAGGGCAAAGGCGAGGGCGCGCGCACATTAGCGTCTGCGTCGAGAGGGAGGGTGGCTGTGGCGAGGGAGGAGCAGCCGCCGAAGGCCTGGTAGCCCAAGTTCTGGAGCTGTGCGAGGCGGGAGTTGTGCGCGGGGAAGGTGAGCCGGCGGAGGGAGGAGCAGTCGAAGAAGGCGTGCCTGAGCTCGCAAGCGCGCGAAGCGTGAGAAGGAGATGCGTTTGAGGGGCGGTCGGAGACTGGAGAGAGCTCCTTCCGATGCACTCGAGCCCGTCCGGGAGGGCGACGGAGGAGAGGGAGGTGCAGCGCAGGAAGGCGTCCTGTTCACAGCCATCGGTGTGAAGAGGCGCTGCTCACAGCCAAGAGGAGGCGCGCGACTGCTGGGGGCAGCGTCTCCTCGTCAATACGGACCAGGCTGCCTAGAGGAGGGAGCACACGGGCGAGCTGAGGCAGCGGGAGTACATAGCACAACAAGGGGCCCGGGTACGGCGGAGTACAGCTGAACACAGTTCACACACGTGCCCCCTCGAGCGCTGATCGAGCGCTGCTCGGAAGAGCGGGGAGTGGTGGTTGGACTTGTGTTTGGCATCTGGGGAGAGGCTGCTGGGGAGGCGCAGCTCGGCGAGGGAGGAGCAGTCGCGGAAGCAGCCGGGCCCGATGGAAGAGACCTGTTCACAGCCGCCGAGCGACTGTGAAGCGGCGCTCCTCACGGCGGTCGCGGGAAGAGGGCGGAGGGGGAGCCCGACCCCGTCGGGGATCGCGACGGAGGCGAGGGAGGTGCAGTAGTAGAAGGCGGTCTTGCCGAGGTAGGTCAGGCCTGCTGTCGGTGACGGGCGTGAAGAGACGCTGTTCGCAGCGAGGGTGTTGCCGAGGGCTAGGCGAGGCCGGCGGGGAGGGCGACGGAGGCGAGGGAAGAGCAGTTGATGAAGGCGCCTGTTCACAGAGCGAGGCGTGAAGAGGCGCTCTTTAGAGGGGGGGGGGAGAGGGAGGAGTGGCAGGAGCAGCGCCGTCGCCGATGGAGGCGAGGCTGGCGGGGAAGGCGACGGAGGTGAGGGAGGAGCAGCAGTGGAAGGAGTGGTTGCCTGTGTCCAGTAGTGCGAGGCGTGAAGAGAAGCGGCGGCAGGCCGAAGCAGCCAGCAGAGAGGAGGGTGCCGATGGAGGCGAGGCCGGCGGGGAGGGGCAGGGAGGCGAGGGAGGAGCAGCCGTCGAAGGCGGCCGTGCCGATGGAGACGAGGCTGGCGGGGAGGGTGACGCTGCTGAGGGAGGAGCAGCAATAGAAGGCCCCGACCTCGACGCAACACAGGGCCGGAGGGAGGGAGAGAGAGGCCAGCGAGGCGCAGTAGCGGAAGGCGTAGGCGCCGACCAAGGCGAGGCCGGCGGGGAGTTCGATGGAGGCGAGAGAGGAGCACCCGTCAAAGGCGTGGCGGCCGACAGAGGTGAGGCCGTCAGGGAGTTGGATCGAGGCAAGCGAAGTGCAGCCGTCGAACGCTCGGTCACCGATCGAGACGAGGCTGCTCGGGCAGGTGACGGAGGCGAGAGACTTGCACTCGAGGAAAGCACGGGAGCTAAGGTGGGTGAGGCCGTCGGGCAGTGTCGCGTGGCCAGCAGTGATCGTGACTTGCCAGCCCTCGGCAGGGGACCCGACCGTCCACGGGTGGTAGAGCGCCGCTTCGCGAGTCGGGTGGTCGTTAGCGGACATGCTCGCAAAAGAATTTTCTTGCAAAGGGAATGGCGGAACTGCCCGTCAGATATGTCGGAATTGTCGGAGAATAGCGACTAGCACACCTCTGAGTCCCAGAAACCCGAGGAGTCACACAGCCCACCTGTGTGATGCACGCCCTGCGAGCGGGGCGGGGTGCGCACTGTCCCTCTGTGTTCGTGTGCGTCGCCCAACAGCACCCTCTCTTTTCCTCTCTATTTTCCCGGGGAAACCATCAAATTTTCCGGGCCGCTCTGAGCCGAGTCTGAGGCTGGTTTGGGCCCAAAATCAGCCAAATCGGCAAAATACCGGGTATTCTGCGGGTATACCTGGAAAACCCCGGGTATACCTGGAAAATCCCCTGCGACCGCCTGGGTATCGTGCCGATTTCCTCAATTTTGCCTCAGATTTTGCCCCAGACCAGCTCTCAGACTCAGGGAAACTCGCGAGTTTCCAGAATGGAGCACCAAACACCCTCTGTTTTCCCTGGAAATTTCCGGAAACGCAAAGTGCTGGGCCGCTACTGTTTTCCTTTTTGTTTGCCGGAAAAGCTTGTAATAAATAAATAAATACAACGGACACGCCAAACGAGGGGTGGGAGAAGGACAGGGTCCCCACCTGCACAAGCAGGATCTTGTAGGAAAAGCTTGTGCAGGCCAATCGCCGCGAGGCCTAAAATTTTAGGTGATATGGCGCTGAAGGCGGCGATAGCTCGCAAGGCTGCTGCTGAGGCCGCTTCGCGGCGGGAGGCTGGCCCGGCCGCCCAAGCTGCACCCGCGCCGGCAGTGATCACGGCGGGCGCGCCTGCGCCTGCCCAACCAGCGGAGGGTGCGTTCGCGGTGAAGCGTGGATTTCTCGAAGGAGAGGTGACGCTTTATCCAGACGGGTCCAGGGAGGCGCAGACCAGACGTTCCAGGTTCGCGCTCCGCTCGCTTGATGACCGATATGTCGTGGCAGCCGACTTTGCAGACTTCTCGGGTGCGGTCGGCAAGGAGGATTTCGACGTTGCGCTCGAAGGTTGCGCGCTTCGCATCCGAGGCAGCAAGACCGGCCCGGCGCACGCGCTGCTGGTCGGCCTCGACGAAAGAGTCGCGCTGCCATCCGATGCGGACGTTGGCCGTATCGAGGCGTCGTTCGAGGCGCGAACCCTGCGCATCACGGTGCCGCGTTTGGGGCAAGCCTAACGCTGGCGTGCCGCCTGCCATGAGACACATCTATCTAGATTTCGTTCTACTACACGAGTACTTGTGCGGTATTGCGCCTGCTAGACGCGCGCGTACGTAGTCGATCACAGAACATTGTGAGGGCGAGAGGGGGATGGTCTAAACAAGGTCGACGCCGAGCTGGCGACGAGAGGCCAGAGCGCGCACATGTGTGAGAGCGCCGCGAATGCGCGATGCGCGAAAATCATTGCGCCCCAAAAGCGCCAGAGCCGCGGCCCGCGCCCCGCGGCCTGTGCGCGCGGCAGCGCGGAGTGCTCTCATGCACATGCCGAGATGTTGTACAGCGCGGACGACACACCCAGCCACAGAGCCGGGGGGCGGGGGGGCGCGCATAGAGTCCATGTAGAAGCCGTCACCGGGGTTCGACGACGCGAAACTCGAGGAGCTCAGAGTCGACAAAGTCGATGGGGAGGGTCAGGATGGCGGACTCGCAGTCCTGCACGCCGTACGGCAGCTGGACGCTCGACCCGTCCTCGGTCAACAGCGCATTCATGACGAACTGCACCCCCTCGCAGAGCGGCCGCGTGCCGTTGCGAGAGAGCGGGTGGCGGCGGAGGTCTTCGACGCTCGAGAAGCACAGGTCGCGCGAGTGCCGCTCCATGCGCAGGGTGCTTTCGTTGAGGAGGAAGAAGGCGTGACGGTACGAGCCGCCGTACTGGTACTCGCTCGAGTGCCTATGGCGGTCGCGCAGCGCTTACCGCAGCCGCGTCCGTGGGGCCGCCAGTGGGGTCGCTCGTTGCGGCCTCTCGAGCCACTCGCCCTCGATCGCCTCCAGGGCGACCTGCCAAAGAGGGAGGATTTCAATGGCGGTGGCGGATGTGACGGCGGCGGGCGGATGTGAGGGCGGGAGCGAGGGGCTTGGCGAGGCTGCCTGGTCGCCGTCGGAGTAGTGTGTGTGGCCGATGCCGAGCCTACGGGAGCCACGCCACGCTGTGCAACAATCGTGTCGCGCTTCGCCGCGGCAGCGTCCCGCGAGCGACACCAGCCGCCGAGGCTCTCGACAAAGAGGGGGTGGATCGAGTTGTGCATGTGGCTCGAGAAGGAGGGCGGCACCGGGTGGCGGATGGCGCGGCGACCGTCGCGCAGTGAGCGCAAGTGGAGCGCGGGCGCGATGTCGATTAGCTCGTAGAGCAGCTCGCCTATCGGACGCTTCCAGGACAAGTCATGCGTAATGCCACGCGATGAGATGGCGACCGGCGAGTGGAGCAAGCGCTCGCCCCCCCGCGCGAGGATGCCCGCGTTGCGCTCGGCACCTGTGAGGCGGGGCGGGGCGGAGAGAGGCGAGCTTTGCACGCGACCCGTCATTGGCGAGGCAGTGCGAGAGAGCCGGCGCTGCACGCCACACGCTGGCTGCGGGCACGGCTGCGGGCCGGCGCACCCATCTTGAGCGCACCGCCATGGACGTGGGTGTCGTAGAGGACCGCAGTGGGGGTATCTCCCGCGCGCTGCGCCAAGAGCCCCCAGCCGCCAAACGTGTCTGCCCCGAGCAGGCGCGTACCAGGGCCCGGAGCCTGGCCGAGCCGGCGCCCATCACCGCCGGTGCACCCGTCCTTCCGACGACCCTCTGCCTGGCCCCGCCGCTCCCAGTGGCGCGCAACCTTCTTCCAGTTGCATGAGGTCAGCGCCCCCCCGCAGTAGGCCCAGAGCAGGTCCTTATACCGCTGCACGTAGCAGCTGTACTCGAGCTCGAGGCCGGTCGCCGCCTTTGTTGCTCTCCTCGGCCCCTCTACTCCGCCCGCAGGGCGATGCCCCGCCGCAGAGGCGCCCTGCAGCAGCGCGATGCCCTGCGATGCATTCTTCCCGATGTGCCGCAGCGCTGCGTTGGCGAGCTCGCGGTCGCGGAAGAGCGTGAGCCGTCCCGCCCAAGTGCCAAGGCACGCGCCTGAGCGACACGTCACAGACATCTCATCCTCTCTCCTCGTTCGGTTTGTACCGCTCACACGTTATAGCACGCGCCCTTGTCCTGCACAGCGTCAGCCATGTACGAGCTGTATGTGGCGATGATGGCGCCAGAGGGCGGCTGCTCCTCGCCAAGCAGCCTCAGGTCGGTCACTTGCAGGAGGCCTGTGAGGGAGGGCCCGTCCAGCGGAGGCGAAAAGGGGCTGGCATCCGCGTCTAAGGGCGCACCCGCCGCGCAGCGCCCGCCGTAGAGCAGCATCCGCGTTATGACCCGGAATTTCTTGTCGAGCAGGATCATCCGCGTGGACGACATGTTGTGCGTGCGCCTCCTCCCTCCGAGGTCGTAGCGTCCGTCACGCACCGGGTTGATCGCCACCAGGCTGTGAGGACGCGCGATGGCGGGCATGAGGGGCGAAGCGGGGAGTGGAGATTCCGTACTTGACGGCGTGCGCCTGTTGCGGCACGAGACACGATTGTTGAAGATTTCGTACCGTTCGGAGGCCAGGTAGCGTGCCTATGGAAGTACCAGGACATGTCATGGACGCGTCCTTGACGCAGAAGTACCGCTCGGAGACCACGGGCGCGCACTGCCGACCAGCCGTGCTGCTCGCGGATCCAAGTGGGCGCGTGGATGATGGATGGATTGAACCCTAGCCCCGGTAGCCGAGCGGTGGTGCAGGCGACGTTGCCGCGCGGCGCTTTGCTCGCCTCGGCACCGCTCACCGCCTCGCAAGCGAGCACCATCGGGCACACGGAGCCAGGAGTGCCCAGCGCGGAGCAATCGCTTGGACACTCGCCGGTGGCATTGGCCGCGCCAGCGAGGCTCTTGCACGCTGCCTCGTACTGCCCTTCCCGGTAGACGAACGGCGAATTGAGGCACTCTTTTTGGCGGCCCTCCGCCCGCCCCCTGTCGTCCCAGTGCCGCGCAACCTTTCGCCAGTTGCACAAAGCCAAGTCACCGTTGCAGTACGCGTGCAGGAGATCCTTGTGCCGCTGCACGTAGCACGTGTACTCGCGCTGGAGGACACCACCAACTCGCACCGGTGGGTTCGCCGTCGAGCCATGCGAGCTCGCCTGCGGTCTAAGGTTGGCCGGCTGGGGAGCTGCCGCACTTGCCGCCGCGCCACCCAGCGCAGACGCGGCACGCGAAGGAAGCCTCGCAATGGCGGCAACTGCTCTCGACGCCGCCGCGAGCACCGTCTCTGCTGTTGACCGGGCACCAGTGGCCTGGTTGCACCCCTTGCTGCGGCCCTCTGCGCGCCCGCTGCGCTCCCAGTGCCTCGCAACCTTGCGCCAGTTGCAGGAGGCGAGCTTGCCGTCGCAGTACGCGCGCAGCAGGTCGGCGTACCTCTGCACGTAGCACCTGTACTCGCGCGTGAGGCCCGCAGTGCCCCGCGCGCTGCCCTCCGGCGCAGGCGGAGCGGAGAGTTCGCGGCACACCGCGCCCATCCAGGGCGGGGAGGGAGCGGTGGCACCCGACAAGCAGTGGTAGCAGACGTCTCCACCGCCGCTGCGAATGTACTGCTGGCGGTCGAGGTCGACCGGCCTCCACCGCTCGACGGCGGTAGCCAGCACCGATTGTCTTGTCGCCTTGGGCCACGCACGGTACGGCACGCCGCCTCGCTGAAACTCGAGCCACGCCCAGTCCTCTGCTGCGGCGCCCGGCCGCGGCTGCGAGTCGTCCTGGTAGAAACGACCCCAGCCGCGCGAGTCGTGCTTGACGTGCAGGCGCCACTTGCGCGCCAGGTATACCGCCGTGCAGGCGCGCCGGCCCATTGCCCTCAGCATCTCCATATCCGCAGCCGGCAGCTGGTCGTGTCCAGTGTGCTTGGCCGCGTGCACAAAACTCGCCTCGCGCACGCGTAGGTCGGGGACGCCGAGGAGCGCGAGCCGGATCGTCATGTCGTCGTCCTCGTAGTAGGGAGGGAATATGTTCTCGTCAAAGTAGCCCGCCCGCTCCACAACGCCGCGGCTAAAGGCGAAGAGCGACCAGTTGCCGCCGCTGTGCCGGCCAGACTGCTTGTTTGGCATGGAGGCGCGAAGCGCAGGATACAGATTGCTTGAGGGTACTCGATCCTTCAAGAGCCTCTGCATGACGGCGCTGTGGAAGGCGTGGAGGGCCCAGGGGGAGAAAGAGACGTCGTCGTTGGCGACAATGACGTACGGCGCACCCAGACCAAAGCCGTGGCGCAGAATTGCATTCCACGCGACTGCGCATCCCTCATTGCGTGCCCACTGCAGCACATGCACTTCTCTGACGAGCGGGTGGCGCGCGGCACACACCTGCAGCTGCGTTGCGTTTGCGTGCGGTGACGGATTCTCTGGGGCTTCGAGCCACACCGGCACTGGCCTGTCTTGGCAGCTACCTTTGATGTGCTCGGCCACGGCGAGGCTCACCTCTGCGCTCAATCCGTTTTCCGCGAGAATGAAGGTGGAGTAGACGGCAGTGTCGATCGAGCGCCACTGCGCGATCAGCTCGTGCGCCTTGCGGAACGCAACTGTTCCCATGACCGGCAGGCCTACCTGCGAAGACATCCTCGGCCGGGCTGGGACGTCGCGACGTGGAAGGCTAAGCAAGTCTTCCGGCGGCCATGAGGGACTGCATACCGGTAAGCCGTAGTGTGTGTGTCCGCTTCCGGCCCCCCCCAACGGGGGCTCGGGGGGGGGCGGGCTTCGAGTGAGGAGGGTGGAGGTAGCGCGCAGAGTACATGAGCGACTTGCACACGATGCAAGCACATTCCCACCGCCTTGCATAGTACACGCGTTGGGCGGCGTGCTCGATGTGTGTGTTCTGTCTGTGTACCGCCAGCGTGATGGGAGAGAGAGTGATGGTGAGCTCTTTCGTCGATTTTGTTCGATGATCGTTGTACATTGACGGCACCATGTTGTGGTACGGTAGGACAGCCCACCGTACACTTACACGTGTCGACCGAGGTGTCGTGACCTCGCTCGACTTCGAGTACTTCGACTCGCTACTCGTCTACCCCTCTGCTCTATAAAGGAATTTTTCACAATACCGTCCCGTTTGCTGTTCACAGCTAGGGACGGCCTCTGCGGCAAAGTCAAACCACCCCACCACCCACCGTCTCCCTCCCTCCCACCCTACCGCAGAAACCTTCGGCTCCCGCTCAGAGGCGCGCCGCGCCCGTGCGATGCGCCGAGGCGGCGCCGAGGCCGGCGCCTTGCACCCGGCCCGCGGTCGGCACCGCCTCGCCCCACAACTGACCGCCCTGCGGCCCCTGCGCAGGCGTGCCGCAGGCGTCGCTCAAAAAGCGACGGCCGGGTGTGGGCTGCGTCCCTTGCCCCGTCACCCGCCGCGCCCTCGCCCGCGCCGGCCGCCTCACCGCGCACGGAGCGCTCGGCTGCTCGCCGCCGCCGCCGCGCGTCCCGCGCCGCCACGCTTGCCCCCCCTTGCCGGACGCGCGCTCTGTGCAGCGGCGCAGAGCGCGCGTCTCTGGCACAGCAGCGGTCGCTGCTCCGCCCCTCCGTCGCGCGCGCCGCGCGCGCGCTGCCGCCGCCGCCGCCGCCGCCCCCTCCTCGCCGTCTTCCCCACCCCTACCCTCTGTTGCGCGCACGCGCGCGCCGCGCGCTGCGCGCCCCCGCCCCCGCCCCCGCCCCCGCCCCCGCCCCCGCCCCCGCTCCCAAGCGCCCCTTCCCCGGTGGGTGTGCGTAGAAGTGGAACCGATCGAGAGGTGGCAGAAGCCGCCGTGTGTGACACATATTGCGGCAGGTGAGTGAGACAGAGCCCCGGTGCGCCGCCGAGACAGAGCCCCGCACTTGGAGCACTTGGAGTGCAGTCGGCAACCTCACATCCAGGGCCGGTGAGCTGAGAAGCGCATCCAGCGGGCCGGATGATCGGCATCGTCGCGTCGTTCTCTTCTGCCTCGTCCTGCGGCGCCGCCGCCTGCCGGCCGGTCCCTTGTAGATGTCCCCAAGATTCTTGTGCGCACCAAGCATTCTTTTTCTGTGGTGTGCCGGTGATAGTACTAGCACGCGCCAGTTCGCACCTGTGTCGAGCCTGTCTGCTGTGAGAGAGAGTCGGGTGTGTAAATTCTTTTTCTGCCCCCCCCCCCCCGGTTGTCTGGCGAGTAGAGGCACACGCACGCTCTCTCGAGGTCTCTTGGAGCAGAGCCCCGGCGAGCCCTCGAAAGAGCCCAATGAAAGAACCCAATGGGTCCTCGGAGAGGGTACCCTGGGTGGGCGGGGCGTCTACTCGCCAGCCCGGTTGTAGAGCTCTATCTAGGTTGTCGCACGCGAAGAGTGCCGCGTCTAGTTGTCTAGGTCGGCTCATTCATGTTGGCGCTTGTCGCCTGCTCCGCCTCGCCGACGCGGCTGGCCACGCCCGTTCGTGCACGAGTGAGAATGGGCTCATCGGCCGAGGCTCGGGCCGTCCAGCCGCTCCCTGCCCTGCCCGCGCTGAGCGGGCCGGTTCTGCAGGGCTACGGGCGTGGCTCCGCCAAGCTCGGCTTCCCGACAGCCAACCTGCCGTGCTCGCTCTTCCAGGACCGACTCGTCCAGCTGGAGAGAGGCGTCTACTTA
This sequence comes from Emiliania huxleyi CCMP1516, assembly GCF_000372725.1. Taxonomy (NCBI): domain Eukaryota; phylum Haptophyta; order Isochrysidales; family Noelaerhabdaceae; genus Emiliania; species Emiliania huxleyi. The sequence goes on from NW_005200600.1 coordinate 990,722, forward strand.
GGCTGGGCCGCACTCGGCGGCGACGTGCGAAAGCGAGCCGCCGCCTGAGTCACTCGACCCTCCGCTGCCACCGTGTGGCCAGCCTCGTCGCCGCCCCGCCCAGGTGCGTCGCCAACATCGGCATCTCCCCGTCCTTCGTCGGCGAGGAGAACGCCGAGACCATCGTCGAGGCGCATGTCATCGCGGAGGTGTAGCCAGAAGATGCGCCTCCCTCAAACCTCCTCGGCTGACGCGCCTCACGGTGTTTGCGGCGTTTTCGGCAGGACGCGCCGCTGCCCGCCGACTTTTACGGCGAGACACTCCGACTGCTCCTGCTCGGCTTCGTGCGGCCCGAGCGAAAGTTTGATTTCACAAACGGCGCTTCTGAGACACTTCTGAGACAATACCGCGGCGGCGCATAGCCTCTCTCTCCTGCGGGGCTCGTGAGCCAAGCACCCCCCGCCGCCACAGGCCCGGGGGAACTCATCGCCGCGATCGGCGCCGACGTTGCTCGCGCTAGATGCGACGCCCTCCCTGCTCCGCCCGCGCGCTCTTCCAGCCCACGACAAGCCATCCGCACCCCGCCCCCTAGCCCTACCCTCCCCCCCTGCCACCTGCACGCCGCGTGCAGGTGGCAACCGCGACGGCAGAGCTGGACCGCCCTCCCTTCGCGGCGTACCGCGACAGCGCATGGCTCACCGCCCCGTCCGGGGAGCCGAGCTTTGACTTGCTCGATCCTTGAACATTTCTTTACCGGGTGCTATTAATATGAGAGACCCTTTAAAGCCTTATTTGGTGGACACGTCACTCGTCAGACGCTTCAAGTTCGTCAACGCGGCGGCCGCGAGATTTTTACATCGTTGGCACACGCTCACCATCCAGTACACGCCGCGGGGAGGAGAGGCAGAGGGTCGAGAGTGCAGTCTGTGCAGAGAGTCTGCGCGACCCCACCCCCACAGCACTCAGACCCGCCCAGCGATGTAACGCAGAACCACCACTGGACCGGTTCCGAACCGGAGATGTCACAACCAAAGCCACCATTTGCAGAGGCCAGCCGCCGAGTGAGGCCGGGACTAGCAAGAGCCAAGTGCATTGGTGTGTACTTTAGGTTTAGGAAGACCCAGACGGTGATGCCAGACGCCGGGACCAAAGCTTTGGTCGAAAAGCGTTGCTTCACCACCCTGTGGTGGAACCCTTGGAAGAGTCGAAGAGCGCGCTCTCAAGCTCGAGCGAGGCAAGCTTGCGGGCGTGGTCATCCGTGACCTGGTGGGAATGAAAGACGGTGGAGTGTGCGCCAGCCGCCGCTTACCAAGCGATCATGAGGGCGGCGGAGGATAGGGAAAGAGAGTGAGCGGCAGAGAGGGGAGGGCCGGCAATCGCATCAGCGGGGAGGCATCCACCTTGGCCTTTGCAGCCTCAACGCGGGCAAGGTCGTCGTCGCACTTGCAGATTGAGTGGGTGAGCTCCTGGGCTGCGCTGCACAGCACGCGCAACTCGTTCTGTAGCGCCGACTGCGCCTCGTCGTGCACTCGCTCGCGGTCGGGCCGCTCGCTGCGCGTGGCGAGCCGCTCCTTGGCAACCGCGATGGCGGCCTCCTTCTCCTCCACCGCGGCGGCGGCCGACGCCTTCCGTTGCTCAATCGCCTCCCCCTCTGCGCTCAGCCGCCCGAGGTGCTCCTCAGAGAGTGCACACGCCTAGAAGGGACGGTAGGCAGCCTTGGAAGCGAGACGACCCCTTGCTCGACACCGGACGTCCAAGATGGGAAATCGCCTCCCTCAGGCGCGCGAGCGAGCCGGCGTGCTGTCGCGTGATCTCCGCGCGCCGCGACGCCTCCCTCTCCATGCAGCCCGCCTCGACCTCCTCCGCCTTGCTGCGGACCCGCGTGCTGACCGCTACAGCCTGCTCCGCATCACTGCAGAGAGAGACGGTGGCGCCACGCCACTGCGGTCCGAACGGGCCGTAGCCATTGCCGACGGAGGAAGAGTATTCCCAGAGAGGCGTCTCAGACGCTGGCGCCTCCTTGATTGCGGCCGTCTTTGCGTCTACCGCCAGCGCCGCGCGCTTGTCCTTCACGTCCGCCTTGAGAGCCGAAATGACAGCCTTCAGCCGCCTCGCCTCCGCCGCCTGCGCGGTGGCGACCGAGAGGAGGAGATTGCACGACTCGCGGCACTCCGTCTCGAGCGCATGGATGGCTCGTCACGCTGGCCGAGGACAATGGCGTCCTCCCGCCGCGTCAGGCAGCTCCGCCCGAGGCCTTCCTCTCGCTCGAGGAGGTTCGCATGATGACGCCGATGGGCCACTGCGCCGGGTACGAGCGTATTAACTTGCGCATCATCTGCGTCTCGCACACATGGCTTCAGCCCGAGCATCCCGACCCCTTCGGGTACAACCTCCGTCGGCTTGGGCGCGCACTCAAGCTGCTTCTCGAGTCGCCGCACCACTGCGGCCGCTGGGGCGTGTTCATCGACTGGATCTCGCTGTACCAGGCCTGCCGCGCGCCTGATGGCACCGTCCTCAATCGCGCACCGTCCTTTCCGACGGCTCATGCGGACGGCGGCTCCCTTCCGAGGACGTGCTCTTCCGACAGGCGCTGCGCAGCCTCGGCCTCTTCTACTCACACATGGCGACACATGTTTTCAAGCTGACCTCCTTCCCGGTGGGGTATCCCGGCCCGCCGTACGAGCTGCCGCCGGTCGCCAACCTCGCCGGCTACGACGCACGCGGGTGGTGTTATTGCGAGTCGTCGTGGGCGTCCATCGGGAACAAATGCCCCGATTTGGTCATCGACCTGCACGACACGCACGGCGCTGACATGTCCGGCGTCGACACGGGCGAGGCCGAATGCTGGGCGTCGCTCCTGCGCGGCGGCCAGCTGCGGCGCGACCCACCTATCTCACCGGCACGTTTTGAGGCGGAGCTCGCCACCCGCTCCTTCACCAACGGCAAGGACGACAAGCCCCTCGTCGCAAAGCTATACCGCGAGGGCTTCACGGCGCGTATGGGCGTGTGTGCGCGTCTCGTGTTTGCCGGACACGGCTGGGGCCCGGCGGAGGTGGCGACGATGGCAGAGACGCTCTCGACGGGCTGTGCCCACAACCTCGAGATGCTCGTACTGCTCTCCAATCCCGTCGGGGACGGTGGTGCGCTCGCGATCGCCGGAATGCTGCCGCACGTTCCGAAGCTGAGGCTCATCCTCATGGGCGACGCGACGGTCGGCACGGAGGCGACGGCCGCGCTGCGTGCCGCGTGCGAGGCGCGTGCGGTCGACCTTCGCATGATCAGTAAGGTTGGCGAGGTAATGTGGTGGGGTCTGTGCGCGAGCGTGCACAGCGTCCACGACGCGCTGGGCGAGGGAGCACTGGAGTGACCTGAAGATCCTGTGAGGCCTGCTCTTGGCGGCACAAGGGTCAGTCGGGGGGACCAGCGCGATCGCGCGCATCGTGTTGACGATGTCTTGTTCGAGGTCTTGTAGTTCGAAGCGACCGTGAATTTCAACGGGGGGGATGTGACAGGCATCACTCGCTTGCTTTTTTTCGCTCCGCCCTCCAGCCCTGTGCGAGCTGTGGCCTCTCCCACAAGCCACATCTCAAACGGATCTTTCAAACTCGGTGTCGAACCACGCCCGACGCTCACTACAGTTATCACGAGGCGACACAAAACCAGATCAGTGCAGGAAGAGAGGATCTGTGGCGAGAGATTTCAAGTCCGCACGGCGCGGGCCGCCGACGCCGGCGCCGCGCCTTGTTCGGAGCCGGGTTGGCCCGGCCTCGACAGGCCTGCCGTCATGCCGAGGCCGCAGAGCAGGAGGGCGACGAGGAGGTAGAAGGGGAGGCCTTGCGCGACCTCGGGCGATTCGCTGATCGACGAGGCTGCAGAGAAGAGGGACCCGCACGCCACGGGCGCGATGGCTCGCACGAGAGAGCCGACCGAGGCGGCGAACCCGTTCATGGCGCCGAGGTGCTGATCAAGCATCGAGTTGAGGAGGATGGCGAGCGAGGGGAAGGACGAGTTGCCTGCGTCGCGGGTAGAGGTGGTGAAGAGGCGCCGTCACACCCACAGCCGAGCCGGATGGGGGAAAGGGAAGGGTGGGGCGGGCTGGGCGGGGCGGGCGGAAAGCGGGGCGGGGCGGGGCGGAGGGGTGTTGGAGGGCTGGGAGGTGCCTCCAATCCCACGGCACAACCCCACCGCCACCAGCCCCACCCAGAGCAGAGGCGAGTCGCGCAAAAGGACCTGTTCACGGCTGGAGGTGTGAACAGACACCGTCCTCGATTCATGCAGCATAAAGAGCAGTGAGGACCAGGAGAGGCATCGTCGCGTTCACCATGGCGAAGGCCAGCTGGCCGATCCTCAGGGTCGCCACGGGGCCGTGCCGCCTCTCCAGCCGCACGAAGACAAACGGCCACACGCAGAGCGCCACCGCGAGCGGGGTGAGCGCCGCGCCGATCTGCTGCGGCTGCCTATTGCGTGACGTGGGGACGTGTCGTGGACGGACTCGTGGACGTGCCGCGCAGTCGAGCTGCTGCGGCTGCATCCGTAGCCCGGTTGGGGCAGAGGCGAAGAGCGGGAAGAGCTCCGCCATGCCTGTTCACGGCCGCACGAGTGGAGAGGCGCCGTTCACGCTCACTTCAGAGGGGGCGGAGCTCCGCGTGCCGATGACGGTGAAGTGGTTGATCGCCATCAGCGCGATGCAGAGCCGCACCTGCCTCCGCCCCAAGCTTCCCAGCGCGGCGACGTTGTCAGAGCAGCAGCGGCGCATCAGTAAGAAACACCGCCGGCGGTCCGGGCACAAGCAACGCCCGCCCCAGCACCGCGTCCAAACACTGTCGCCGCCGCCGCCGCCGCCGCGGCGCCGCTCTCCGCTGCTCCTCTCCCCCGCCTTTGCAACGAGGGCGGCGTGCGCAGCCGTGGCGAGATGCCTGCGCCCCGGCAGGGCCGCCTCGGCTGCCGCACCCTCCTCCCCGGCCTCGTGGCCCGGCAAGGAAGGCGCCGTTCCCATCTCCAAATCGCGGCGGCTCGTCCGCCTCTTGCCTGTGGTAATTGCGAAGGTTCATCAACGAGTCGGTGAACGAACGGCTCGCCCCCTTGGCGCACCCGGCGCGTCTGCGGCGGGCTGCCCCGCCCCCGCTCTCGGCTGGTCAGAGGAGGGAGGAAGCTCGGTCCCTGGCAAGCAGGAAGGCTGGTCGCCGCCCACGCATACTGTCTCGGGGAGTGCCCTCACCGCCGGCAGGCCTACGCGATTAGTGACTTCATTGAGAAGGCTTTCACGAGCGGGAGGGCCCTTGCCGCCGGCGTGCCGAGCAGGCAGAGGGCGGCAGCGGCGAGGCTCGGAAGGAGGTACGGGTACACGTCGAGGGGCGAGCCGGCGAGGGAGGGCAGCACCGCCGCCGGCCGCGCCAGCGAGCCTCCGATCAGAGGACCGAGCATGAAGCCGACCCCCCAAGCCTGCCCGAGCGATGCGAACGCCTGCGACCGGTGCTCCTCCGGCATGAGCTCTCGCAACTGTGCACGCAGCACCGCCTGGTTCGCGTTGAGGAGCCCTCCGACGAACCTGTTCACGGCCAGACGCGTGAAGAGGCGCCATCCCGCTCCCGCAGCAGCGCGTGGGAGCAGTCGACTCACCGCGTCGCGAGCGCGGCAGGGAGCGAGGTTGCGACGCCGAGGCCGAGCGTGCTCGCCGCCGCCGCCACTATTCCGAAGCTGATGACGGGACGCCGTCCGATGAGGTCGGAGGCGCGGCCCCAGAGGAGCCCGGAGAAGATTTGCGCCAGGTTGTAGACGGACGCGACGAGGCCGGCGGCAGAGCCGACCTGCGCCTCGGGCACGCCAAAGTCGCGGACCATGAAGGGAACCATCGGAACCAGGAAGGTGATGACCACGCCGTCGGCCAGGCACACGAAGAGGACGAGCAGAAAGTGCGCGCGCGGGAACGGCACCGCGACGACCGCCTCCTCGCGCGCGGCCGGAAGGCACATGGCTTCCCGCTGCTCTCGTGTTAGCTGCTCGCTGCGTGCTGGACGTGAGCTTCTCTGTAGATCGCCTGCTTCACACGTCCTGGCACTCAAAAGGTTCCACCAGGGCTGTGACTGGCACCTCGGCCTCAGCTGGTTCTAGGTGGCCGAGCGCACGCATCAGGGTTCGCTCCTACCCGGATAGGGGGTCTGTCTGACGGGCTGGCCCCTCCCAGATAAGTAGGTAGGTTGGTCTTGTTTGGCCCAAAAGGGCCCTGCAATAGGTAGGTACCCGCTATTTTCATCTTTTTTCGCTTCGCTGCGCGGCCTGGGGATAGGTAGGTAGGTAGGGCGTTTTGGCGCGAGTCAGTCCCAACAGACCCCCTATCCGGGTAGGAGCCGGAACCCAGGGCTGGCGCGTAGCCCACTTTTCTTTTTTCGCTTCGCTGCGGGAAGGGAAGCGGTAGGAGGCTTTAGGCGTTTTGGCGCGAGTCAGTGTCAACAGACCCCCAATCCGCAAGGCGAGGGCCTCTATCGTCTAGGACCAAGAAAGTGCTCAACACTCACAACTTCAACTCTAAGTGATCTGTGATCTGTAATAAATAAAAACGGACACCTCTCTACTGTGAGATGGGTAAAAAGCTGTGATCTGTAAGGGTCCGCCCGCAGGCGCATTTTGTATACCGTTACCGAGGCGGTGCCCGGTGCCGAACCTGTCGGAACTCTAAAGTACTATATAAGAGTTCAAACCAATATAACGAAAAGTGCAAAGAGTTGCATGTTTGGTATTGGTGGTTGCTCTTGTGTAATACGTGTAAAGGAATCTCGGTCTCTGACTCTTTAACTCTCTCTCAACTTCATCTTCATATCGCTGTTTTCTCTCCCCCTCCTGACTCCTCTCCGACTCTTGTCATCCTCTCTCTCTCGCTGAACACAGCTAGCAGGGAGTGGCCATGTCTTGAAACGCAACAGCGAGGACCACTCCAGCAGCTCGCCCCGGGACGCCTTGGCCCGGATGCCCTCTCTCTCCTCTCTCGCCCGTCTACTCTCGCCGGCGCCTACTCTCGGTCTCTCGCCGGGCGCAGCTCAATCCGCCCGTGGCGGGCGAGGCGGCCCCGCCCGCTCGTGGCGGGGTCCGCCGCCCGCGCATGCTCTTGGTGGTCCAGCTCGCGCCTCGCTGGGCCCTCGGCGCGCCGCCCCGCTCAGCGCGCCATCTCGTCCGAGAGCGGAGCGCCATCGACGCGCGTCGCGTAGGCAGTGACGACGGGCGGCGAGCCTGGGGTTGGGGCCAGGGGTAGGGTGGGGTCAGGGCCAGGGTGTGAGGGTTGGGGTGCGTCGCTGAGGCGGTGGCGACGGGCGGCAGCCTGGCGTGTCGTTGATCGGCACTCCCTCGACCACGTCGACGTACACGATGCCGTTGGCGTCGTTCTTGATCTCGTGGTGCACCTGCGCGCGATGTCATGTTGGTTAAGCGTGTGAGGAGTGGAAGAAGACTAGCGAGTGCTTGATCTCGTGGTGCACCTGCGCGCCCATGCAGCCGGCGACGGAGCAGGTGAACAGGTCCGCGATGAGGTCGATGATCTGGGCGATCTCCTCAAGCTCCTCCACAAAGATCGCGACGATGCTCACTATGCACGAGAGGCACTGGAGCGCGTTCGAGCAGTGGATGAGCTGGTAGTCGCACGGGTCTGGCCGCAACTGCGGCGGCACCGCGGGGCGGGAGGTGGGCAGCCATCCCGTGGGGCAGGCAGCGGAAGCGGCAGGCAGCCTCGCGCGGGAGGGCCCTCTCGGCGGCGCGCGGGGCGGGCAGGCGGCGGCGGGCGGCGGGCGGCGGGCGGGGCCGCGGCAGAGGTGGTTAGCGGTGGGTGGGCGGGGCTCCCGCGCGCGTTCTTGCGGTCCATCATGTGGATGCGCGCGATGGAGAGCGAGAAGATGGGGCAGCAGCAGCCCTCCAGGATGAGGCCGCAGGTGCCGCCCGGGCACTGGTTGGTGAAGTCGATGCAGCAGCACTTGGGGATGTAGCGCTGGAAGCACACAAAGTCGTCGAGCCCGTTCTGCTCGTACTTTTCGAGCACGGCCTTGCGCGCCCAGCAGGCGGTGAGGCCGCACGGCGCGCCGATCCCCGAGAGGATGCAGCAGCCCGGCTCCGCCTGGCACACGTGCTTCATGCCGATCGCAAACTGGTGCGGGTCATTGGCGTGGCCGAGCATGTGCTCGTTGGCCTGGCCGCGGGTGCCCAGGCCGCCCTTGCCCAGGGCCTGGACCTTGTCGGGCGGCGTGTCTGGGCAGAAGAAGCACATGGCCGCGTCAGAGTGAGCGGTCCGACCACCCTGTCGGCGAACGCCTGATTTTTCTCTTTCCGGGAGCTCTGGACGTCAGGAGACTATGACAGTTCACGTCATGACGGTTAAAACGGTCTTCCGTCGCGACGTGGTCAATATGTCGTGACAGCGGCTGCGAAACGACAGCAGCAACGACGTCAGCAACGATAGCTGGTGACAGCTGGTGACAGCTGGGTGGGAGAGAGAGAGAGAGAGAGTTTGTTCAGCTGGTGACAGCCAGCTGCCAGGGAGGAGTCAAAGGCATCCAGGAACAGTGACAGCCATAGTGACAGTGACAGTGAAGCCAGTGAACGCCAGCGACAGGCGGTGACAATGTCAGCGCGGGACCCTGCGAGTGACAGCGACAGCGAGACAGCGACAGCGACAGCGTCAGCGACAGCGAGGCAGTGCCAGCGCCACAGTGAGGCAGCCACAGCCCTAGTGACAGGCACCAGCGAAGGGGCCCAATCGCCCACCCACCCATCTGTGCATTACACCCCATGGACTAAAATAAGACACCGGTGCGCGTGGATGTAGCTCTCAGCGCCTGATGCACAGCAGCGTTTGTACGCGGTCTCACACATTTTGCAAAACTCATGCTCCTCTACCTCAGAATTTATCTGTGTCGGGGTGAGCCTCCTGCTGCAAACGACAGCGATGACAGCAGCAATGACAGCAGGAATGACAGCTGCGCAATTACGGCAGCAGTGACAGTTGGACCAGTCGGGGGATGGTTACGACAGCAGCAACGACAGCAGCAACGACAGCAGCAACGACAGCTGATGACAGCTGTGGTGACTGACAGCTGGTGACAGCTGGTGACAGCTGGTGACAGCTGGTGACAGCTGGTGACAGGTAGGTGTCACTGTCGCTGTCGTTTGCTGTCATGACAGCTCTCCCTTTCGTGACAGCGGCTAACGGTCGTGACAGCGGCTAACTAACCGTCTTCACGTGAACTACTCTCCATAGTCTCTGTAGAGACCCGCTCCTTTTCCCACCAAGGGGAGAAGAAATATTTGTTATGTTCACAGACGAGCGGGACCACGACGCTCAGGCACGTCCCAGAAAAAGAAAGAAAAATTCGCGGCGCCGGCGGTCGCCAAGACCGTGCGCCCACAACGCGGCCAGTGCGGCTGCCCGGCGCACGCGGTGTGCGGCATGTGCGTCGACCAGGGCAAGCTCGCCGCGGCCGAGCAGGCGGCCATCGACCTGGAGACGCGCTTCCACGCCTCGACGAACGTCGTCATGGACCTGGAGCGGCCCGAGGACGAGACGGCGGCGCTGCTGCAGCGCTGCGTGCACGTCTCCGACGAGACGAAGCGGCGGCTGCTGGGCGAGTGGAGCGACGAGCGCATGGCGCACGCGCTGCCGCTGCACGCATGCGCCTCGTGCGGCGTGCGGGACCCGTCGCTGACGTACACGCGGGTTGACGTGTCGGCGCTGCCGCGTACTGTGTCTGTGCGCGTAGCCGGCGGCGAAGACGAGACGCGGCACGTGTTTGAGCTCTCGCCCGAGCAGTGCGCTAAGTATCGAGGTCTTCAAAACAAAAAGGTGCGCCTTGCGTTTGCAAGCATGTCCGAGGGTGAGTAAAAGTGTGAGGTTTGGTGGAGGCTGTAGCGTCGTCGCGCGTAAGAAGAGTGGTGAAATTAGAAAAGGAGTTGCGGTGTTGATCGCCGCGGGAGCCCTCTTATGTTCACACAGACGAGCGGGACCACGACGCACAGGCACGTCCCAGCCCTTCCGTGCCCAGCGGACCCGGAACACTGCTGGAGCGTGGCAAAGAGGTCGGCTGTGTGGCGCAACAGCATGGACGCGGCGCAGCAGGCTTACCTCGACGCGCTCGCGGACGGCCACCCCGTCGCGGTCCGCCCGGCCGGAACGGCGGGGCGCGGCCTCTTCGCCACTTCGGCCGTGGCGGAGGGCGACGTCCTCCTGCGCGACGAGCCGTTCTGCTGGGCGCCGCGGCCCGACTCGCGCGGTGGCGCCATATTTCGAGTCTGCTGCCGCTGCGGCCGCGTCCTGGGCGGCAGCTCCGAGCAACTGCGCCGCCTCGCCCACCACCACGGCGTGTCCTGCTCGCTGCCGCAGCCGCTGCCGTCCCTCGGCGGCGCTGGTGGAGAGGCCGGCGACGGCCCCGACGGCGCAGCCGGCGGCGGCGAGACCTGCGGCGACGCGTGCGCAGAGTGGCTGAAGCGGGCGGGCGGGCGGGCGGACGGGTGGGCGAGCCTGCGCCGCCTCGTCGATGAGAGTGGCGACCAGTTCCTGCTTCTCGCCGCGCAGCTGGTCGGCGAGGCGGTGGCGCGGTACGCGGAGGCGAGCGAGGCGGCGCGGGAGGTAGGCGCGCACCTGCTGCCGCTGCGCTGCCTCTCCTCTCCGCGCTCCTGCCAGGCGGCGACCAGCGACGCGGCGCTGCACACGTCGCTGCAGGCGGTGCGCGCGTGCTTTGCGGCCGCGGCGGAGCGGTGGCCGTCCCTCGCGGAGGAGGCGCTGACGCCGCAAGAGTGGCGCCGCTGCGTCGGGGCGTCACGCGCAAACTCGATCGGCGTCGCCGTGCCGTCGCCCCTCGTCCTCTACATGGCCGAGGCAGAGGCGCTGCCGGCCGAGAGCGGCGAGAGGCGGCTGCTGGCGAGGTCGGTGTGGCCGGTGCTGCAGCGGGTGCAGGTGGCGGCGGCTCTTGGCGGCGGCGAGGGCGGCGGCGAGGGCGGCAGCGAGGGCGAGGGCGAGGGCGAGGGCGAGAGCGAGGGCGAGAGCGAGGGCAGCGGCGGCAGCGAGGGCGAGAGCAGCAGCGAGGAGGAGGAGGAGGAGGAGGTCTTCTTCTCGTGGGGGCTGGACGCGGCCCGAGGAGGCGGGAGGCGAGGCGGCAAGCCCGTCTCCTCGCGCTGCTTCCCGCCGCACACCGGCTCCGCCGTCTTCCCGCTCGTCAGCCTGATGAACCACTCCTGCGAGCCGAACGTGCAGGTCATCTACCTCGAGAGCAACGCCGCCGTCGCGATCGCCCTCCGCGGCATCGCCGACGGGGAGGAGCTCTGCATCCAGTACGTGTCGGCCGAGGCGCCGCTCGAGGAGAGGCGGCGCGAGCTGAGGCGGAGGTACGGGTTCGAGTGCGCCTGCGCGCTGTGCACATCACAGGCGCGGGGGCGGGTGGGGAAGCGCGGCAGAGACCTGCACTCGATCTGAGAGAGGTGTTTTTTAGCATGGTCGCCCCTTCACGAATGCAGTATGCAGAGATGCGTACAACACACACGCTCATGACCACGCCCTATCTCGTGTTCTCGAGACAGCGGTAGCAAGGCGGCACGCCGCTACAAGTATTTCAGGACGTCTTGCAGCAGCGCAGCCGCGGCCTTCGCCTTGATGTCAGACACGGGCACGTCCTCGAGTATCGCAACCACCGCCTTGATTCGCACCTTCAGGTCCACGTCCGAGCCTGTGGCGGGAGCAAAGAGCATCGCCTTGCCAGCGGCCTTCTTCGCCGCCGGCTTTGCAGGAGAAGCCTTCTTGGCAGCTGGCTTTGTCTTTGCAGGAGAAGCTTCTTGGCAGCTTGCGTGGCGGGCTTCTTGATCTGTTTCGCGGGCCTCTTGATCTGTTTCGGAGCATGTGGGACGATTCGCGCCTTAATCCGTGCCAAAAGAATTTCTTTGCCGGCCGGCCTATGTTTTTTTACTTCGTTCGTGGAACCTTTCCCGTTGGGTGCTTGAATTCTTCTCGGTGCGGCGCCTGTTCGTGTGTATGGGAGCCGCGCCCTCCACTCCTTCACCGGCGCCGTCCACGCCTTCACCGGCGCCCTCCACGCCTCCTTCAGCCAACATCACCCATTCCTCGCTGGTTGGCCTGCGTGAGGTTGACGCGGCCATCGCCAGCGCCGAGGCCGCCCTTCAGAAGCTTCGCCAGCGACGCGGTCTGCTGCTGCAGTGGAGGCGGCGGAGGCGGCTTCCAAAGCAGCGAGAAGGCGCCGAGGCGGGCCGCGCGGCGCAGAAGCCCTCTTGCTCCTTCCCTCCCGCGTCGACGGTGCGAGGCGAGCCCGGACAGGCTGACGTCCGCCTCCGCCACCCATTCTGCGAGGCCGTCAGGACGCCACTGCCGAGCGGGTCCCTGTCGGAGCTCGCGGCGGAGGGCGTGAGCGATGTGGCCGTGCTGCCGTCGCTCCTCGTGCCGTGCTGCGCCCACTCGGGCACCACTTTCCTCTGGAGGTGCATGCAGTACGCCTTCCACCCGGAGCGGGTCTGCGGCAGCGTCGCAGACAGAGCTGGCTGCGAGGGAGGCCGGTGCGGCAAGCAACGGCGGAGCGGGCGCGTGGCGGTGTACGCGCCGCTAGCGGCCGACTGGAGCCGCTCCGCGTGCGGGTCGCGGCGCTACTTGCTCCCCGGCCTCGCGGGGAACGTGCAGGGTCACTGGGACTACCGGAAGGAGTGGTTCTTCTACGGCGGAGGCGGGGCCGCGTGGCCAAAGGGGTGGGAGGATTATGCGGGCGTCGAGCTGCCCCTCTGCTACTGGGAGCGCGAGTACCAGCGGCTGCTGCGCGTGCGCCCCCTCGCCGACACGCTGGCGCACTCGAGGGCGCTCTGCTCCTCGGCGCAGCCGTCGGGAGGAGGCCTTTTCCAGGAGCCTTCCAGCAGCCTCCTCGGAGCCTTCTCGAAACCCCTTCTCCTGTAGGCGCAGCCGTCGGGGGAGAAGCCTTGGTGGCAGCGCGGCCCGCGCGGCGGCGCGCCTTCCGTGCCCCTCGAGTCGCCCTCCTCAGGCATCGCTGAGTAGTGTTTTGTTGTTCGCCAGGCGGGCCCTGCACGCACCGCGCCTGTCTCCCGCTCGACATGCGCAAGATCCGGTTCGGGCCCGAGTTTGACGGCGAGTACGACCGCGAGACAAGCCCGCGCTGGCAGGTCCAGGCCACCAAGGCGCTGCCGCGGCTCGACCCGTCGGAGCACCCGGGCGCCATCTTGCGTGACTCCAGGCGAATGGAATGGATCGCAGCATGCAAACCTCGTAGCATTTCTTCGCCAGGCGCCGTCGTGCCCGACTTCACTCCAAACTACCTCTGCTCCGTCAAGTCGTTGCGCAACCTGAGGCTCTCCGTCGGCGCGCCGCGCCACTGGCGTCTGCTGCTGGTGATGCGCACGCCACTCGACGCGCTCACGTCGAGCTACAAGATGTTTGTGCAGTGGGGCTGGGTGCGCTCTGCGAACCTGTCGAGTGACGTGATGCCGCAGCTGCGGAGGCTCCGCAGGCGCAGCCCGCGGCTGTGCGACAGCCGGTCCGCTAACTGCATGGTCTCATGGGTCGATCAATCCGATGACCAGGTGCAACCCGCGGCTGTACGACAGCCCGGAGCTGCTCGGCTCGCTGAGTGACGAGCAGGCGCTGCGCTGCTGCTTGAGGAATCAGGCTCGCAGACTCATCCGTTCATCAGCCGGCTTTGTGTGCGTGATCAGGTGCTGCGCTACTTTGAGAGCTGCTGGGGCGACGGCGTCTGGCGCAATTTCGTCACGAACAGTCTGCACTATGTCTGTCTGCGCGCGTGGATCGCCGCTGGCTTCTCCAGAGAGCAGCTCCTCCTCCTCAGCTCGGAGAAGCTCCGCACGCTGCAGGCGCACGAGCTTGTCGATGCGCTCGCCAACTTCACGGGGCTGCACCACAACGCTCCGCTGCTCGCGACGCGGCGCGAGGAGCTCAACGCGCAGTGCGAGGCGCCGGACTCGGCCGCCAACCGCGCGGCGTGGCTGCGGCGGCGCCAGCGGAGCAAGTCGAGCAAGGCACCGCTGGTCAACACGCACCGCGACTTCAACGGCAGCAACGCGCAGGTGCGCTCGCGGCTCGACACGAACGCGCTCGCCGAGTTCACGCGGCTCGCGGACGCCCACGAGGCGCTGCTCGCCGGGCTGGGGCTGAGAGAGGTGTGAGTGAGCGGCATCGCTCTCTAGGGACCAGTCGATACAGGTATAGGTATTCGTACTCGCCGGCCGTGAGATAGTGACGTACTCGGGACGGCGCGCACACACGGGGCGCGCACCAGGCAGGCCAGCACACCGCGCTCCGCGGTCGGACGCCGCCCGCGCGAATCTATACGTAACTATATTACTCTTTACTCTCTTTTTCGGAAATTATTATTCTTTTTGTAGTGTATTGAGAGACAGGAGAGATGTTTTTCGCTTCTCGGGTCCGTTGGCCTCTTTGTAGGGAAGAATTTTGACACCCCAGGGACCCGAGGGACCATATGTGTGGAGACGAGACGCGCGCTATACCTTTACCTATAGAGACGGCTCTCTGGCTAGTGCCATTTCACTCTGACACGCTAATCTTGAAAACGTCTCCGACGGAGCTCCGTGTTGCTTCCAGCGCCCTCCCCCGCGCTCCCTGCGGCCATGGCCGATGCTCCTAGTATGAGAGGTCATCTGGCTACCGCGAGAGCGACCCAACTCGTCGACATCGTCCGATGATTGTGCCTCAAAGTCAGCCTCCGGAGGCTATCGTGGGGTCGAGCCGGCAGTAGCCGTGACATGTGGTTCCACCACCCCTCGTAGGCTTTGCCTCTGATCGCCACCGTTCCCAGGCTGCCTAATGGGATGGAAAGGAAGGCTCGGCGAGCGTATAGAAGCGTTCTCGACCTCGTCGTGGCAACCTGCACGGCAGCGCTGGCAGGCGATATGAGCGTCGTGCCACCTGACCCGAGACGGGTCGCAGGCGTCGTACCGAGCGCGTCGAGACCGTGTCCTGATGTGATCTGCACGGGTGAGTCACGTCGGCGTCAAAGGAGCGACGTGCGACCTGTCAGAGCTTGATCTCCGATCTCAGCGGCGTCGAGTCATCTCCGGCGCGCGACAAAGGTACATCCACAGGACGCGCAGAGCAGCTGCGACCCCGCCGAG
>NW_005200600.1:1005929-1045929 GCF_000372725.1 Emiliania huxleyi CCMP1516
TCCACTCGGCGGGGTCGCAGCTAAATGGAAGGCACCGAGATGTACCCCTTTTTCGCGCAATGGTCAAATCAAGGTTTTGAAACGCGAGCTGTACCCATCTCACAATAAATAAATAAATAAAACGGACACCTCTACTAGGAGATGGGTAAAAAGGAACAGGTCCCCGCCCTGCGGTCTTTGTGCAGGGTTCTTTGTGGGTATGGTCGGCGACTAGCCGGGGTCGTCCTCCCGATGGGGGACTAGCACTAGCCGTCTTCCACATGGTCCCTCGGGTCCCTGCTGCTCCTAATCTCGTCGTACATCCTCCTGCTGATCTCAGCAACATCCTGCTCCCTCCCTCGTCTCGCCCTGCGCGTCTGCTCCGCCTCCCCGTCGTCTGCCCTGCGTCGTCTGGTGACGGGTCCTCCGTAGTCGGTCGAGGTCGCCGCCCTCCTCGTGCCTCTTCCCAACGTTTCCTCGGCGGCCGATGCCGTCTGCTCCGACTCCGCCGTCCCCGGGTCTGCCCTGCCCTCGTCTGCGCTAGCTTCTGTTTCGTCATCACTGATGTCCGTCCTCTTCTTTCTCCTCTTCTTGTATGCTTTGCACATCGCGTCGATTCCTTTTCGCGTGAGCACCAGCCTGAAGCCCGCCCAGCAGCTGAACCGCTCCCTAAGTCGAAGGAGCATCATCAGTCTCACCCACTTCGCTCGCTGCCCACCGTCTCCGCTCCCTCCCGCTTGAGCCGCCGTCGTGGCCCTCGTTCGTCCCACTGGCTGCTGGCCTGTCTGCACGTTACCTCCGTTATCCCTCCTCCTCCGCGACTCCCTCAAGGCCGGCCGAGCCTCCTTCCACCCAGTGAAGAGCTTCCTCAGCCACTCGATGTGTTCCTCTCTCTTCATTATGCGCGCCGTAGCCTCATCATTGAGCTGGATCCACCTCTGCACCGCTCCCGTCGCCGCCTCGGCCACGACTTGCAAGTTCCTCGTGACCCCGGCGCCAAGGTCCCTCCGGCTCTTCTCCGAGAGATCATCTACCAGCGCCGGCAACACCCCCCCGACGGCTGGGGCTAGTGCATCGTACCCGTCCTCATCCAGCACCCTATAGCGTGAGCCCTTCAGCGCAGCGACATGCGCTTTCCTCAGCGTCTTCAGCGTATCCTTGGAGTCGGGTGCCGCCTGGGCTACTTTGCTGATCGCCGTCCCCGTCTGCGCTCGCGCTACTCTGAGGAACCATCTGGCCTGCTCCCTATTCCCCAGGCAGGCGCCGCTAAGCAAGTGCGCCATCGTCGCTCTAGGCGGGTTCTCATCTTCCTCGGTCCATTGCTGCGCGGCTTTCCGCGCGACTGGACACAGCGGGTCTCGCTTTAGTGCCGCCCTCCTCGTCGCGTCCCTCGCGGCCTTACAGACGAGGCAGCCCCTGAGTTCGCTCCTCGTGGCGGCGCCCGGGGTCTCTTTCCCCGCCTCTCCCCGCATGATCCTCTCGTGGTGCGCTCCGTGTGGCACCCCCGCCTGCTGCCGCACCCGCGCTCCCATCTCACAGTAGAGGTGTCCCTATTTATTTACGACTGGTGTCACGAGCCAGAATGCAGAAAACGCCGCAGCGCAGGCGCTGGCGGTGGCCCGCCATCAACGTTCCAAGCATTTCGTAACAGCAGTCAGCAGACGCGAGTCGAAAATTGGGTCGTCGACCGTATAACAAGCGATGATGTACAGATGTACTGGTCACTGCTGCGCAGAGGTGAGATGGCGCGCGCCGCTGAGCGCAGCGAGGAGAGCTTACTCCGCTGCACCACTCACGGGCCACGGCGCGCGGGCCGCTGTTGTAGCTTGCGAACGATAGTAGTACACCGTGTCTCGACGCTTTTGGCAGCGCAGCGGCGACGCCGCGACGCCTTGCATTCACACGGCCTGGCGGCTAGCTCTTCACCGTGCGCTCTCGCTCGAACGCGGCCGGCTTGGGCACCTTGAGCGAGAAGTCGAGGGTGGCGTACCCGTTCGTGAGCGCGCCCTGCGAGATGATGTCGACGTGCGGCGAGAAGAAGTCCGGCATCGTGGCCGAAGTGATGCCGCCGCTCGCCTCGATGGTCACGTGAGGCCACTCCTCCTTGAGCCGGCCCGCGACCTCCTTGAGCGCGGCGGGCGTGTAGTTGTCGAGCATCAGCACGTCGGCGCCGGCGCCGGCCGCCTAGCCTCGGCTGGTCTCGGGTCAGCTCGGGCAGTCTCATCCGGAGGACTTCGGCGACAACTTCGGGTCTTCTCGGCTCGTCTCGGCCCCCCTCTCTCGGCTCCTCTCCGCCTCGCGAGCGTCCGCCTCGGAAGTGCACTCGACCTCTATCTTGGTCGAGAAGCCGGCGACCGAACGCGCCTGAGTCGGATGCGTGAGCCATCCTCCGGGGTGTCACGATTGCATCGCCCGCCGAGCAACGGAGCACGCCTTTGCGACGGAGCTCGCTATCGACCCGCTCGACCAGATGTGGTTGTCCTTGAGCATGACCATGTGGGAGAGGTCCATCCGGTGCGTATCGGCGCCGCCGACGAGCAAGCCGTACTTCTCGACCAGCCCGAAGCCTGCTCACAGACTTGCTCGTCGGTCTACGCAGCTCTTCTTCGTGGCCGCCCCTCGGCTGCTCTGGAGGCCGGGAGTCGTCTTGCGGGTGCCGGCAACGCGCCCCTGCCACCCGTGCTGCCGTGCGAGCTCCATCGCCGTGTGCGCCGCCGTCGCAACCTAGAGGGTACGGCCAAAGCTCAGGGAAGGGTCAGCGTCTCAGCCGCACGCCCCGCCGTCGCCACCCCGGAGCAGCGCGACAGGATGTTGAGCGCCGTCCTCTCAGCGACGAGGAGCGCGCGAGTCGGGCCCTCGACCCGCGCGACCGGCGCCTGCGCGAAGGTTTCCGAGACGGTTCGGGGACGGTTCGGGGACGGTTCGGAGAAGGTCGGTACCCGCGCGACGGGAGCCTTGGCGGCCGCCTCATCTGCGGTGATGAAGTGGCCCTCCGGGACGAGCCAGGTCGCGGTGCAGCCCGCCTCTCGGAAGACTTGGTCTGCAAAGGGCACGCCGGCCAGCACGCCCGCCGCCTGTGTGCGCACAGATGGGCATGAGCGCGGCGAGAAAGGCCGCGGGGCGTGGAGCTCCGAGTCAACAGCAGGGAGGCTGATGCGCTCGTGAATACTCTAGGCACGCTCCTTCCCGAGGAGCATCGCGTGGTGCGGCTCGTCGCCGACCACAAAGCCTCCGACATCCCACTTTGGGATGTCCTGCGCGAACCATCGTCCGACCTCCTCCTTCCAGTGCGGCGGGAGCAGCGACGCCAGAGCGGGCGGTGGGACCGGGTCGCCAGATTGGTCGGTGAGAGGCATGGTACGCGGCGCTGCCGGCTCGCACCGCGAGGTCTCGGAGCACAGGGGAGCGGAGAGAGCCAATGATGGTTGCTCGAGAGAGGGGTACCCTGGGTGGGCGGGTTAGTCAGCCTGCCCAAAATACCCCGGTATTTTGCCGATTTGGCTGATTTGGGGCCCAAACCAGCCTCAGTCAGACTCGGCTCAGTCCTCAGAGCTCAGTGCTCAGAGCCCGGGCGGGAAATTGATTGATGATTTCCACGGAGTTTCCCCAGGAAACTAGAGGGTGCTCTAGGGAAACTAGCAGGAAACACGGTAAGGAAACCAGGTAGGGTGCGAGAGGAAACCCTTGGACAGGCCAAGCAAGCTAGAGAACACAACCCCCTCTCCCTCTCTCTCTCTCTCTTCTCCCAGACCCAGTACAAAGCTCGCTTCCGAGCTCTCACGCCGCGCGTAGGGCCCTTAGGGGCCTAGAGAACACAACCCGTCTCCCTCTTCTCCTAAGCTCAGTGCGTACGTACACAACGATCTATCTACATCAACTTGGCGAGCTGTGATGGCCGCGCGTTGCCCTTCGTCGGTGGCGGCTTCCTCCAACCTCTGCGCCGCGCTCGGCGAACCTCGACAGCGCGCCTTCGGTGGCATGCTGCTCTTTGCGACAGAAGCCTGGAGAGCAGCTCCTCTACTGCTCACACGCTCTGCACAGTTGGCACAGCCTACTATGCGGCTGCCACAGCTGTGACAGCGATGGGCTCGCCCTCACTGGCCCTCAGTCACTTGTGCTGCGGCTTATGTGAGCGACACTGCTCGACGACTGCCGGCACACTGTGAGACCATGGGTGTGAGGTAAAACCACGCTACCAGCGCTTGGTCACATCAGCCCCGAGGTCAGATCCTTCTCCTCTGTTGATGGTAACACTTGTCTACTCGCTGGAGCCGAGCAGGAGGGCCTGGCGCCCAACCCCTGGTCACAACTCACCAGGGTCCTTCCCCCCCTGAGAGACCCTCTCAATTATATAGTATCCTGAGCCCTGGTCTGACAGCCTGACAGCAAACCCCGGACAGCGCCTGACAGTGCCCGACAGCCCGACAGCGCTGACAGCACTTTCTCTGACAGTCTGACAGCACGTATCTGACAGTCTGACAGCAGAGTCTGACAGTCGAGGGGTCCCGTCGCTGTCAGGCCCTAACGTGACAGCCTGACAGCTGCCCGACAGCCCGACAGCACACAGTGGTCTGACAGCAGCGCTCTGACAGCCCGACAGCAGCACAGACCGTACACAGACCCCGTAGAGCCTCTTTCTTGTGCCCCATGAGGGTGTAACAAAATTACATGCAAAGACATGTGAGTGTGGTCCATGTAGTCATGGGATGGTCATGGGTCTCTCTTTCAACCCTCCCGCCCCACCTCTGCGGACCCCTCTCTATCACCGGCGGCTGTGTGCTACTACAAATGAAGCTACCAGCTAGCCTTCTGGGGCCCTACAGTCATATGCCTACGGCGTCTGGGTGGGGGTGGCCGCCGCCGTCTGTGCCGCCGCCGCCGCCTGCGCCTGCGCCGCCATCTGCGCTCCTCAGGCGGCCGCCGCCGCCGGCGTGATCACGCCGTAGGAGGGGGGCAGCTGCGTAGCCGCCAGTAGAGTCCTGCTGGTCTCCACTTGATAGTGTCATAAGTGTTGCTGGTGTGTGTCAGAGCCTGACAGCACCCCGACAGCACCACCTGACAGCACCTGACAGCAACAGCCCAACGTCTGACAGCAGCAGCAGCCTGTCAGCTCCGACAGCTCCGACAGCGTCTGACAGTGCAACACCCGACAGCTCCGACAGCACCCGACAGCTACACTTGAGGCAAACCCCACTTTGGGACCTGTTTGAGGCGGTGTGACGGCTCTCACAGGGCACGGGAAGCTCGCCCGCCGTGTCTGCGTGGCCCGCCCGACCCGCGGGGAACGGCGCGCGCCCCTCCCGGCGGAGCTGGGTGCGGCAGACGGGCCCACGGGTCGGTTCCGGGCCGATTTGGGGCCGTTCTGTCTAGTTATGGGTCAAAATCGAGCTAGACAGTTAAATATCTCGCCCCCACGGATGAAACTTTTTGAATTTTCTGGCCACGATCGTCGACCGGGCCCGTGAGGCCACGGGAACGCCCTCGGATTGTACAGCACCCTCCACTAGCCACAACCGTGGGCCCTCAACCGCGTATCGGTGTCGCCGCAAAATAGCCTTCAGACGCTGTCCAGTCGTTATAAATCGGCCAATCTGGCCCCTCTGCCACAAGTTTTGCTTTGGGACGCACCGTAGCACGGTGGAGTCGAGATCCGGCGCGCAACCATCAAAAGTTTCATCAATCGGGCCCGGCTAGACCTGCCACCGGAGGCGCGCAAAATGGAGGCGATTTTGTGGTGGTAAAGCGCAAGATGGCCAGAACGGGGCGCCGCGCGCTCGGGAGCGCTCGCCGCTCGCAGGCCAACTCCTCCCCAGCACGGTGCGTGCGTGCGCTCAGGTTGAACTCGATGCCGCGACTTCACAGCCTCCGCCGTGAAGCGTCCAGCACGCCGAGGGCGGACGCTTTTCGGCGCCCATGGTTTTGGCGCAGCGCTTCGCCGGCTGTCATCCCAGTCCATGGTCGCTCCACATCGATTCCCAGGCGTGCCCGCACGCTCCTCAGGGGAGTGGGCACGCCTCTTGCTATCCTGAAGCGCGCGTCAAGCCCGCTCGACCGTGAGCTTGCTCAGCGAACAGTTTTTCAACAGACGTTGAGCGACGGGCGTGAATCTCCCACACACTCGCCAACTCCTGACTGAGCAGGCCTAGTACCCACGTGATAGCCCCACTGATCCATCCCATGCGATCAGGCGCCGCTCGGACCCCATCTTCGAGCAGGATTCCTCGCGGCAACACAACTCGGCGCTCTCGATGTGCGCGCTAGGCAGTCTCAACGCCGATTACTGCCGAGCGCGCACGACTCGTCGGCGTACCGGCGTGCCGCTGGCATACTACGCGACGGTGGAGGCGCGTGGGCTTGCTCAAAAGGCATGCATCTGTCGGAGAGTGTGCCGCAAGACCTGATGTGCCTCCGCTCCAGGTGTGTGGCAGTTCGATGGATCCAGCCCAGCGACCTCCACGTGACGATTGAGGACTGCTCTTCCCCTTCGGCCGAGCCTCCAGTCCCTGCCACCGTGCACTGGCGCCAGCGAGCTGCGTTTACATCCCGCACGCGCGATCGGCAGTCGAGTTACAACCCGCAGCTGTGCTGTGTGCGCGCGCACTCGAAAGTGGTTCGGCGATCTCTCGGCGACCACTCGTCGACTCGCGCTCGGACGCGAGGTGCGTGCTCGCCTGCCTCCCCCGGGAAGGACACGGCCATTTCCAGCGAGATCTGTGGAATCATCCTCACCACCCTGCCCTCACGCCACCCAACCCGTCCGGCTGCTGCCATACTGGGACGTGAGTGCAATATTTGTGCTGCCCTCGCCATCCGACGCGTGTGCTCCGCTCCCTGCAGGCGGGGATCGCCGTCGCGCACCAACACGCTTCGTCCGGGAGGCGCGCGGCGCGACCCGCGTTGCGAGAGCGTCGGCGGAGCCCGCGTGCTGGCCCTCTCCGGGACCGCCGCCGGGGCCCAGAGGGCGCAGATTCGGCCCCCCAGGGTCAAAGAGGGCGGTTCTGACACCGCCAAGCGGTGCTTTCGTGGACCCCACGAGCTCGCGTTCATCCGTTCAAAAATATTTATTTACCCGCAGTTTGCCTCAAGTGCAGCTACAGATCCCCTCGACTGTCAGACACGCACCCGACAGCACCCGACAGCACTGACAGCACCTGACAGCTGGTCTGACAGAGGCACCTGACAGTGCCTGACAGCTGCCCGACAGCCCGACAGATCACCTGACAGCACCTGACAGTCTGACAGCCAGTGAGAGGGCTCAAAGATAGTATTATAGAGCTGTGGAGAGCTGTGGACTAGTTTGCGCGGCGGTAGAAAAAGGCCGGTGGGCTGACCTCCTGAGCGAGCGCGAGCTGCGTTTTTTACTCGAATTCAGCCACTCGCTGCGCGCGTTGCCGTGCCTGGCCCCACACATGAGATTGAGAATATATGCCCGGGTCGCGAGCTCGACTCAGATATCTCGGCTCTCGCGCCAAAACGACGTATACCTAGATGTAACCGACACAGCTCATGAGCTCGGAGAGTACCGCACGACGTGCCGCACGATGGGCAGCAGGTTGTCCGCGGCGGCGTCGCAAAAGGCGTTGAAGTCCGCCGCCGCGTCGCCGGTCGCGAGGTCGGACAGCGCGCGCAGAGAGAGGTACGGCACAGAGTATGCTCGGCAGACCTGCGCGACGGCGGCGTTCTCCATCTCGCAGCAGGCGGGATCGCCGAGGTGGCACCAGTGGGTCGCCGCCATCTCGGCCTTCATCGCGGTGTCGCAAAACTTCGACCCCGACGCGATGCGGCCTTCGCTCAGCGCCGCGCCGGCGGGCGGCGGCGCGCCGCGCGCTACCTTGAGGAGCTCCGGGTCTGCAGGGTAGACGTGCGCCCACTCGACGAAGGGCGTCTCGCCCAGCCGCAGTTGGTAGCTCGGGTCCCAAGGGTACTTGAACGCGCGGCAGTCCATGTCGTAATTGATCACCGAGGCGCCGAGTACGATGTCGCCGATCGACTGGCCGGCGAGGAGCCCGCCCGCCACGCCGGAGAAGACGAGCTTAGTGGCGCCGAACTCGGAGATCATCGTGGTGGCGGCGGACGCCGCGAACACCATGCCGACGTTGGAGGCGCCAAAGACAACCTCGCACCCCTCCAGCTTCCCTGTCGTGAAGCTAAAGACCTCGCCGCGCTTGTGCTCGACCTGGTCTGTGACCACCTTGCGGAGGGCGGCGATCTCCGCCGGCATGGCCGCGAGTATGCCGAACCGGGCGACGGGGGCTGCAGTGGTGCTGGGGAGCGGCATCGAGTGTGTGCGGGCTTCTCTCTCGCCGAAGAAAAGAAATCATCTTTCTTTTTCCAGCGATAGCTTGGGATGTCCGTTTTATTATTTATTTATTTGTTTATTGTACCCGCGTCGTGCGCTCGTGCGTTGAGAGTGTGATCTCCAAAGTGTGTGAGGGCGAGATCTATGGCGAGATGTCAGATGAGACGAGTCACAGACTCACACGGTCAGGAGAGTTTTTACGAGAGAACGCGGATACAGACACAAGAAGACAAGACGCACTCTCTCACGTTACAAGGGACAATCTGCAACAGTGCACAGTGTGGAGTTCAGGCCTGGGCCCGAGCCCCTAGGGCGACAAGACATGCGCAGAGGGCGGTGAAGCGCGGTGGGGGGGCGAAGTCGAAGACGAAGAGAATGAGGCTGAGAGAAACTCCGCAGAGCCCGAAGAGGGTTGGCACGAGCTAACTACCCCTGAAGTGGGGCAGTGAATGATGGCCTGCTGAGCCGAGTTATGGCGATGGCCCGCCAAATGGTGAGGAAGTGAAGGTTGGGTTGATCCGTCGGGACAGTGCTGCACCGACCCCAAGGGGTCGGTAACTATGCGGAGGTGCCTCACGGCAGGCCACCATCTAGGCCACCATTGCCGTTGCCTCCTCCTTCTTCTCCTCCTCCTCAGGGCTGCAGCCCTTCGAGTTCGCCGGCGAACTGGCGAACTGGTTCGTGAACTGGTTCGGTGAACTCGTGGTTCGTTCGTGGTTCGTTCGGAGGGCTGGTGGATTAACGTTAACACGGTGTTGACACGTTAACGGTTAACACCACAGCCGTAGAGGTGTTAAAACGTGTTAACACCGCCCCTCGGGAGGTGTTGACCCGCCGTCTAGCATATTCACTTCACACCCGCAGCTGCGATTGCGAAGTCGGCAATCGCTGCATCCACATCCTCCTCTTCCGCCTTTCGGTACTTCTTGAGCGCATTCTTCAGCGGCGTCTTGCCACAGTTCTCGTACAGCTCCTCGAGCTCCACCCAGCGCGTGTCGATGAATCCAGCGTCATTGCTGTCCTCTTTGAAGGTGCCTCGCGTGAGGTAGCACACGGCCTTGTCGGCAGCAGCCAGCCTGTTGCGCCGCTTCTTTGCGATGAGTTGCTCGGGCTCGCAGAAGCGCATGCCGAGCACCGCATCAATCTTGAAGCAGAATGTCGGCACGACCGCATCGTCCGCACCGCCACCTGCCAGCCGCGCCTGCCGCTGCGCCGCAGCCGCTTTCTGGCACTTGTAGCGGCAGCACATGGTGCGGTGCGCGTACTTGAGCAGATGGTGCGCGCTGCAGTTGGCGCAGTGGCCCTGGGAGTAGGGCGCGCGCGGCATTGACGCGGACCCAGGTATTTCTCGGGTATACCCGGTTTTTTGCAGGTATACCCGGGTTTTACCCGGAGCGTGTGTCAACACCGTGTTAACGGCTGTGTTAACGCTTGTTTTGGGACTGCCGTTCAACTGTGTTAACACCGACCTCTGCGCCAAGTGTTGGCACGATCTGTAGTCAGAGCTGCCCCTGAGGTGTGTTAATGTTAATCCACCAGCCCTGCGAGCTCCTCCTCCAGCCCTCCACCGGCCCCGCCCCGCCCATGGTGCCTGCCTTGTCAGCCGAGGGGAGGTGCCACTGAGGTGTGGCTGGGGGCGCCGCCGCGGTGCCCGCCGGTGCCCGTGAGGTGCACCAGCCTTGGGAGCCCGCGGGGCCAGCCGCCGCCAGCGCGCTGCCGCCACGCCGCCAGCCTCTGCCTGCAGCCACGCGCCCACGCCCGCGCGTGCGCCGCCTGCGCCACCTTCTTGTCCACCTCTGCTTCTGCCCGCACAGGGGCAGCTGTGCTCTGCCGCGCGGGTTTACGAGACGAGCGCGGTGTCCCACCGGTGAGGTCTCGAGGTTTGGGTCGGGAGCTGGAAGGAACTTACAACTTTATTGCCAGAATTTTCGCGCTTTCGGCGTTCTTCATGATTGTTCTCATCCTATCGCTTTCACGCTTTGCGGCGACTCGTGAAACCGACAAACGCCGATACGGTCGTGCCGCTACTAGGCTCTCAGCTGGAGCGAGAGGGCGTAAAGCCGATGATTTGCGCGGTCGGCGGCTCGTCGGCCACGACTGCTGGCCAGGAGCCTGGGCCAAAGTCGAGCACGCTCACCGACGAGTCGGGCACGCATGCGGCCTCCTCCGAGCCCAGTGCCTCCGCGAGAATCTCGTGCAGCCCTCGCTCGTCGCTCACAATCACGCTAGCCGAGCCGTCCCGCGTCCCGCGAATCACAAAGTCTCTCACCGCGAGGGCCTCCTCCCGCGCCGCCGCCTCGCCTGCCAAGCCCTGTGATGTCTCCACGCCGAGCCCGCCGATGACCGTCGGCGAGAGCCGCGCGGCAAGATGCTCGGCGCCGCCAAGCGACGCTGGCGTGGGCGACGCCAGGACGAAGCGCACGTCGGCGCCAAAGTGCTCCGCCAGCGCGTCGGCGGTCTCGGTGGCGGCCACAGTGGCAGCGGGCCGGAGTAAGATTAGCCGCCGAGCGCTGTGGTGGACCGCCGGGACGCCGGATGGGTCGGCGTGCAGAGCGAGCTGCGCGAGAGCCGCGCTGATCAGCATACGTGTGTAGGGATCCCTGCGTACATGGGGCGGCGCGCGCTAGGGACAAAAAGAGACTCGAATTCCACCAGGGACATCCTTAAAATCCCTTGTGGCGGCGTGCCGTCCTCCCATCCCTCCCTTGGCCTATATGTTTTCTTTCTGACCAAGGGACATTGTCGGTGTAAACACACCGGCCAGGAGCGGGAGCGCCAGAGAGAAGGCAAAAGGCATGACAAGCAAAGACTCTCTCTAACGCCGCGGTCAAAAGAGACCGACGGACCTTGAATTTCGGCGGACGCCGAAATTCACACAAGCTGATCGAGCCCAGCGTGCCCGCGGCCGCCTCCCGCGCAGCACCGCCGCTGGGGACGACACGCTGCGGAATCGGATCGAGCCCATGCACGGGCAAAGAAGGACGCTGCAGAAGCGGTTGGAGAGGCAGCCGGCGTCTGCCGTCACAACGAGTCCCAGCGCTGGTTGGACATGCGCGTCGGCTCGCCCGAGGACTGCTGTCGCGACCCTCCCGTCGTGACGCAGCCTCCGACGAGCTCTGCAACCGAGGAGAGTGAGGGTGCGCCTCCCCTCACTGCTGGCCTGGCTGCGCACCGCCCCACAAAGCACCCCCTCGAGCATCTCTACAAGTACAAGTACAAGGGCGACCTTCTCCAAGTCGTCAACACGCTCGGCGGCTCCGGCAAGACTTTAGCCTTGGCCACCCTCCTTGCGGAGCAGGAGGAGATCCGCTCTCGGTCGGCAACGTGGCAGCTAGTCGAGAGACTCGGTAGTTGTGACCCCCCTCTGTGCTCTGAGTGAGGACAGGAGAGAGAGAGCTTTTGTGGTGTTGGTGTACGCAATATCGGGCGGTGGAGTGGCGCGGCGGCGGGCGGCGCGAGGCGGCGGCGCGGCGAGGCAGCGGGCGACGCAGGGCGGGGCGGCGCGGCGGCGGTGGGGTAATTAATTATTTGTTAATTAATTATTACTTAATAATCATCGGGCGGCGGCGCGGCGCGGCGGCGGGCGGGGCGGAGCGGGGCGGCGCGACCATCTGTCCTGACGGGGGAAACCTTTGATGCAGAACAATGGTCGTGCCGCCCTCGACTCAAGGGGCTGCCTTCCATCCGCCGCTGCTCAGGCCGGGGGAGGGGGGGAGACCTCCTGTCCCTCGCGGAACGGGAGCAGGCCCCTCCTTGCCCGGTCTGCGAAGCAGGGCGGTGGTCGTGCCATCTTCGCTTCACAAAGACCACGCCGCAATCGTCGCCGGCGCGCGACGCGTTCCCGTAGGCCGGACTGTCCTGGTCGAGAGTGTGTGCCGCCAAGGCGGGGCTACTCGAGGACAGTGCCGACGGGACGCGGCTCGAGAGACGACTCCCGCGAAGGCACGGCTGGCATCCGTGGCGTGGGGCTCGTCTTCGAAAAGTCGGGCATGGCTCTACCCGCAACTTTCTCGCTAACACGCGCGCACTGCCGAGCCTGCGGTGGGCGCGCTGAGGCCGCACGTCTACCTCCGTCATAGTGCCACGACGTGCGGCCTAGAATTAGCACACGCGCTTCTGCTCGCATACACTCATACAATGAATTGTCATCACCCGTGAGTGCGAGATAGGGCTAGCAGTAGGCAGCTAGCCTGTGAAGAGAGCGTCCATAGACACCTCACATGACCCCACACACGGTCTCGACCGTGCCTCGCCGGCCGGAGAGATTGCTGGAGGTAGAGCAAGCCTGCTCTAGCCTCGCATGTCACTTCCTGTTGTCTGTTGTTTGTTGTGCCCTTGTTTGTTCTCTTGGCACCTTGGAGTGCTGGGGGGGGCAACAGGGAGGATGTGGCCTTGAGTTATGTGTACGCCTACTCAAGGTGTGTGGCAGCCCGCTGGCTGTGTGTCTTGTGAGCCTGTTTGTGTCTGTGTGTCGCTCGTGCGTGTCGTCATCATCTGTCTAGCGTCCACCCATACCGCGTTGGTGTCCAGTCCGAGCCTGGCTGTTCTTCACCTTTCTACCTACCTACCTACGCAATAACGGGACAGGGTAGTCGTTCTCTCTAGCTCCCCTTCTAGCTCTTAGCATGAGCTGCGCCCTGTGTCCGACCCCTTTTGCGCAGCAACACCTTAAACTTTTAGGCCCTCCAAATTCGGGTCGGAGCGTAGGTAGCGGAGTGGGCCCCGAGTTTGAAAAGGGCGACGGACGCTTGCGTCCTAGCCTCCAACAACGCCTCCCCGGCGCAGAGGGGCCCCCGGAGGGATGCTCAACCGCTCCACGCCACGCCGCTTGCGGCGGTCCTCCTCTTCCCAGCTCCGCTGAGCCTGAGGGCCCGTGCTAATTATTTTTCTCCCGCGAAAGGCATTCGCTCCAGGGTTCCGGCTCCTACCCGGATAGGGGGTCCTGTTGGGACTGACTCGCGCCAAAACGCCCTACCTACCTACCTATCCCCAGGCCGCGCAGCGAAGCGAAAAAAGATGAAAATGGGTGGTACGTACCTATTGCAGGGCCCTTTTGGGCCAAACAAGACCAACCTACCTACCTATCTGGGAGGGGCCAGCCACGGCAGACCCCCTATCCGGGTAGGAGAAGGAACCCAGGGCGACCGGGCGCCCCCCCCCCCCCCCCTCCGACCACACTGCCTCCCTACAGGTCCTGGCTTCGGTTTCGCAACAGCTTCGTTTTCACAACACGGCCGCCTCGCGACGCCGCGCCGTCGTGCAGATCGTGCCCGAGCCGTCCACAAGGCCGCCGGCACATTTGCCAATGTGTGCCCGGAGCGCAGGGAGTCGATGGGTGCCGCAGTCCAAGCGATCACTGCACTGCAGTGCTCGCTCGCACTGCGGCGCTGCGCCACGGCGGCGAAGCATGTCTGGACTTCAAGGACAGTGCTTCTCCGCTGCTCGAGGCTTGCGGCAAGGTCCAGGCCGACCACACGGAGCACCCGAGGCAGCTGGCGTGGCCTCACTCATGACCTGTGCTACCCGTCGGCGGGGCCAGCTGCGGTTTCACAACGCGCCTCATTTTTGGCACCCTCCTGCTAGCCGCGCATGAGTAGGGAGACCGTGTGTGGTGTCTTCGCGGCCTAGAGCACCCTCTTGGCAGTCTATATTCCGGATTTTAGCCCTCCTGTCGCATCTGGTGAGCCGTACCATAGCGAGGACCAAACGCGTTGTGAAACCAAAGCCGGGACCTGTACTATCATTTAACAAATGGCCTGGCGCCAGGAGCACGGCAAGCCCGGCCACGCTGCTCCGCTCGACGGCGAGAAGGACCTGTCGTGGAAGCCCGGCGGCGGCGGGCAGGCGGCAAAGGAGCGGGCAAAGGAGATGCGCAAGTATGCCGAGCAGCGCGCCTTGCAGAAGGAGTCGGAGCGGGAGGCTAGGCGGAGTGAGAAGGCTGCGGCGGAGCGCCAGCTCAAGGAGATCAAGGCGGCCGTGACGTCGCTCGACATCAGCGCAGAGGACGTGCGGCCGATCTGCAGGTTTTTCGAGCTCGGCAAGTGCAATAAGGGCGCCAAGTGCAAGTTCCGCCACGAGGCGGCCGCCGCGGCCCCGGAGGGCGGCGCGGACGCCCCCGCCACCGCCTTCGACGTGGTTGCCGAGATGCCTGCCGACGCGTGGCTGCAAGTCCTCTCGCGGCTCGGCGTCGGAGGCCCGCTCGCTGGCAGCCACTACACTAACAACCCAGACCCTCACCAACCCTTGTCGGCCCTGACTAGGAGCGTGCTCGCTGGCTGCAGTCTGCTCTTCACTCGCCGCCATCGTCGGCACGCCGGGCGTGTGGGAGGAGAAGCGCGCGAACGTCTTCGGCGGCGGCGCCGAGAAGAGGGGCGGCGAGGAGAGGGGCGGCGAGGGCGGCGAGGCGGCGGCGAGGCGCGAGTGTTGCGTGAGCGAGGCCTCCACGGCTGGGAGGGGAGATGCCGCGAGGTTGCTCGAGATGACCCGAGATTGCGAGCCTAGGCCTCTCTCCACGGCTGGGCGCGCGCCTCTCTCGAGCCGCCGTCCGAGCTGCCGCTGGGCGAGCTGACGTCCGCCGCGATCGCAGGCTCGCGCGGGGCAATCTCGGGCCATCTATGGTCCATCCCAGGCCACCTCGGTCCATCTCCCTCAGGCTCGCTCGGCCTGTCGACGCACCGCGGCAAGATGGTGCGGCTCTGGGAGGCGAAGAGCGGCCGCCGCCTCGGCGCGATGGCGCTCAAGGAGAAGCCGCTCGTCTGGTCGAGCGGCTGTGATCCGTGACTGTGGTTGTCAACGAGCATTCATGAATGGCAGGAGCAGCCATTCGGCTGCGACGTCGGGGTCGTCGGCGTGCGCAAGGGCGCGTGCGACGTGGCTGGTTGTCGGACGGTCGCTGCCGTCGGCGACGTCGACGGCCGGCTGTGCTTGCTCTTCCTGGAGGAGGCGAGACCAGCCGAGATGACCCGGAGATTGCACCGAGATTAGGCCGGCTGTACCTGCTCGATCTGGAGGAGCCGCTCGAGAGCCGGACACAGCGCGGCCCCTTCTCTCCGCGGGGAGGTGGGCTCGCCGCAGCTGTCACTGGTCGCTTGGGGTCCGTCACCTGCGATGAGCACTAGGCGACCCCGCCGGCGGACTGGAGCCGAGGGAGGTGATGTGCAGCGTGGTGCTGCTGCAGGGGACAGGCAGGGCGGGGGCACGGCGCGGGGGCGGGGGCGGGGGCGGAGGCGGAGGCGGCGCCGCCGGTGATGCGGTGGCGGCGGAGGATGCGGAGGCGGCGGATGAGGCGGAGGAGGGGGGCGGGGAGGACGATGGCGACGGCGAGCGAGAGGGAGGAGGAGGCCGCTACACGCCGCTCGCGGAGCCTGTGGTCATCGCGAGTGCGTATCGAGACGGTCCGGCCGCGGTGAGCAGCAGCCCGTTCCTGTGCGAAGTGCCTAAGGTGGTCGGTGATGGTTCGTAGGCCTGATCACGGTGAGCAGCGCGAGCCTCGATGGCTGGCGCTCCGCCGACGCACCGCCCGGCGCGCGGACAGCGCATGAGAGCTGGCGCGGCGCTCTCTCGTTCGACGTGGCGGAGGGCGCGCTCAGTTTCGGCGGGCGAGACGAGCTGCCGGAGCAGGGCGGTTTGGGCCGCCTCTGGCAGTCGGGGCGGCTGCCTCTAGTCTCGCTCGCGGATGGAGGCGTGCAGCGCGGGGCGAGCGCGCTGTACGCGGGCTGGAACTTGCTGGGCGTCGCCATCGACGTGGGGGTTCGGGGGCGGCAGCGGCGGGCGCCGAGATTGGCCGAGCTCATTCGAGACTGCCCGAGGTAGGTGGAGACGGGGCAGCAGCGGTGGGCGTCGAGCCCTACCGCCGAGAGCGCCGAACTCGACGTGTTTGCTGTCGGCGAGACCGGCGAGGAGCCGCCGCCGTGTGTCGCCGGCACGCCCTCGCGTGAACTAGGGGTGGGAGGACCCGGCCCCTTCCCTGATCCTTCTCGGAACCATGCCTTAGGCGCTCGTCTCGCGTGCTACTCGCCAGGGTGGGGCTTGCTCGCGCTCGCATGCCGGCGCACAGCGGCTCTGCGGGAGCCGCGCTGCGGGTTGAGATGGATTGATCCGCTCGTTCAACGACTCAGGCGGACGGTGGCACTGTGGGACCCTCGCTGCTCGTCGCCCGGGCCCGTCGCGTCCGCAACGGCGCCAGCGGACGGGGCTGGCCACGCCCCGTTTCTTGCGCCGGACGGCGGCCGCGCATTTCGCCGCCAGCCATGTCCGTGGCAAGTCCGAGACACGTCCGTGACAGTCCCGCAGGCGGCTGCGTCCACATCGACGCCGGCGTCGACGGCCACTGGAGCGGCCACCTCCTTCATCTGCCCCCCGGCCCAGACGAGGCCATCCATCTGTACGACATCCGCCGGCCCGCCCGCCCACCCGCCGACCAACCACACCTGTCAACATGCCCACCAGCACCAGCACTGATTAGGCTCGGCCGTCCGGCCGCGGAGCGGCGCGAGCGGCGGCGGTCGCCGCTACCTCTGGTGGCGAGCATCTCCGTCGCGCGCCGACACGCCGGAGCTTGCTTCGCCGCGGGCGCGGACGGCCTCGTCGCGGCGGCGGCCGCCGGGCACGACAAGAAGGCGGGTGCGAGTGTGCGGTGGGCGACGGCGCGGCTGCATCTCAGGCGCCGCACGGAGGCTGGCGGCGGCGACGAGGCGGCGGAGGAGGCGGCGGCGAGGGCGGCGAAGGCGAAGGCGAAGGAGGAGGCGGCGAAGAAGAAGAAGAAGCGGGTCGTCACCAAGGGCGGCGGCATGAAGATGAAGCAGGGAAGCTCGGGTCGGACGGGCTAAGTCTCGTCGACACCTCCCAACCCTAGTCCCAACCGCGCCAACGCTTTTAGAGCGAGTGCCGCCCTCTTTGATTTTACAAAAAAACGCAGTTCACCACCTCCGGGTTTACGATGCGGCCTGGCTCCTCCGAGTTGATCGGCTCGCTCGGGTCGAAGTAGAAGAGGAGGCGCACGCGTGGCTGCGACGCAAACCGCACGCGCTGCAGGCGCGACTGCGCAAAGAAGTAGCCAGAGACCTGCTGGACCCACTTCATGCTGCTGCCCTCTCTCCCGTACAGCTCTTCCCTGGGGAGGAAGGCCTCCTCTGCGCCGCACGCCTCCACCGCCTCTCCCTCCCGCGCGGCTCGCATGACGTTAGGCAGCCTGTCGAAGATGGTGCTCGTGATGGCCTTCACCACCAGCTTGCGCACCCTACTGTCGTCGTTGATTGCGGCACACAGGAGGGAGACGTCTCGCTCCTCCATCCGGCGCATCGCTGCCGCCTCGCCGTCGCCGCAGAGGTCGCAGCCGATGCCGCGCAAGCTCGCGGCGATTATACGCGACTGCGCGTCTCTCGTTAACGAGAGGTGGAAGGGGATGCCTTTCGGACCTCCGATGAGGCTGCTCTCGCGGAGGGTGCACTCGACACGGCCAGATGGACAGGCAAAACACGCCGCCGCGGCTGGCGAATACGCCGATAGCCGGAAGGCCCCGGGCAGCAGCCGTTCCACGACGAGCGGAGCGACGAGCCAGGCGCGTCCGACCCAGCCGAGGCTAGTGAGCTCGCGGCTGCGCCGGAGCACGTCTGCTCGAAGGAAGCTCTGCACCTGGGGCTGCGGCTGGAGGTCGGCGAAGGGTGGCGGTTGAAGAACGCTGAGCACCACCAAAGCTGCTGGCAAAATCATGCGGTGAAGCGGGTCGTTGCTTCACGCGCGCGCACTCTGGCGAGGGACTTCAGCACACTCCGGGCCCTGGGGGAGTCAGCGTGGGGTCGGGCTACCATGTCCGACTTTCGACACACACAAGAATAAAGCCTGCGGAGCTGATTTTCACACCTTTAAAACGACCGTTCAAACGCACCCTCTTGACCCATGCAGCCGGCTGCTTGCTGGTGGGACTAGGGCCGCTGAGGCCCGCAAGAAGAATGAGCAAAAAAGTCGAAAATGGCGACTTGCACGAGCATGCCAAAGTACCACTTCGCGTGCGGTTCGAGGGGCAATCCGAGCCGGATTCACTGTGAACAGCCCGCTCCCGCCCGCCGCGGAACGGGCTTGCCGCGAACGCGCTGAGCGCTCGTACGGCATGCCTTCAGCCAGGATCACCTGCGCAGTGTGTGGGCACAAGCAGCGCCAAGGCAAGCCCTTCCGAGTCACTGAGTCCAACCTGCCGGCAGTGCTCCTCTTCTTCGCCGCCGCGTCCATGGCGGGCGCCGATAAGCTGCACGCTGGTGTTGACCTCTGCACCACGACCCGCCATCAGTACAAAGGCCCCAACGGCAGGTCCGCCCCTGTGGATCTGCCACCATGCATCAGCCAACGCGTGGCTGAACATCACGGCATGGAGGGTGAGCCACACCGAACGTACCGAGCGAAGAGCCGAGCGGAAGGAGGACGGGGAAGATGACTCCGAGGAGGACGAACCAGTGGAAATCCAGTTGTCAGATGTCACGATGCATCCGAAGGGGACCCCAGCGCCGGCATCATCCGTAGAGGCACGAGTGTTCGAAGAGAGAGTGGACCTGAGCAACAACATGACCTGTAGGCAAATGATCGGAGTGGGAGTCAGAAATGTGGTCCTTGCGCGAGGAGAGCTCGATAGACTCGAGGGGCCAGGATACGCCGCGAGGAGGACGGAGTTGCGCCGAAAGGCGAAAGATCAAGTACACCCCCAAGACTCCCCGGAACCGCCCAGGATGAGCTCCTGAGGTGCCAGTCCGCCCGAGATATGACCGGTTGAAGCTGGCTGGGGTTCCACGTTCCACGTTAGGCTGAACAAGCTTTTCCTCTCGCACCCCGTCTCTTTTCCTTTCCTTTTTTCTCTGCCGCACCCTCTCTTTTTCTCTCTATTTTCCCGGGAAAACCATCAAATTTTCCGGGCTCTGAGCCGAGTCTGAGGCTGGTTTGGGCCCAAAATCAGCCAAATCGGCAAAATACCGGGTATTTTGCGGGTATACCTGGAAAACCCCGGGTATACCTGGAAAATATCCTGCGACCGCCTGGGTATCGTGCCGATTTCCTCAATTTTGCGTCAGATTTTGCCCCAGACCAGCTCTCAGACTCAGGGAAACTCGTGAGTTTCCAGAATGGAGCACCAAACACCCTCTGTTTTCCCTGGAAATTTCCGGAAACGCAAAGTGCTGGGGACCCTCTGTTTTCCTTTTTGTTTGCCGGAAAAGCTTGTGCAGGCCAAGTTCCACGGTCAGGATGGAGGTGCCGAACTGGATGGGGGTCAGCTGGGGAGGCTGTTGTGGCGCACCGGACCGCCCCCCAGCACCGTGCCCCACCCAACTGCATCCATGGGAGTCACAAAAAACGGTGCTACACTCGCGGCTGCAAGCACTCACGTCTCACGACACTCAAACCCACCGCCTGCCTCCTACCCTGTACGAGGAGCCATTTCACCCGTGCAAAACATCTGCACAGGTGTACCGCCGACGCTCAAGCGCCGGGCCCCTACTAGAGTAGTCTTGTGGGACCCACAAACGACCAATACATCCACTCGGGGCTGCAGCATGTGTCCGGGGGGGGCATCCCCGTGAAGCAGCCAGCAGGTGCCGGACACGGCGTTGGCCGTCTTGGACCGAGATCAGGGCGCAACTGCCTATCTCGTGGGGCTGAAGGACCGTCATGGGGTCGGCTTTGATGCTGCCAATCAGTCGGGTCGATAGGTGGCGCCCCAGCGAGATGCGTTGCAGGTGCTCGGCGTCGCCTGCTTGTGTGGCCTGAACGCACTCGCGGGAGCCAGAGAGCAAAGGTGTGCGCGAATTGAGGCTTCTGAGCGAGTTCAGGCAAGCCACAGGACCGGCCATGTGCCTTGGTAGTCGAGCGGTGGCCGGAGGTAGCCTCCAGTAGTGCCTCTCAGTTCGGCACCTCGGTCTCGACCACGACAGACTGGGAGAAGGACAGAGCTTATTGGGAAACCGGCGGGAGGGATGGGAGAACGTCGGGCCGCCCCACTCGACAGAGACGGACCGGCGAACTGAACGGAACCGATCAGCAACGGTGTCGACCGTCGAGCGACTCCGTGTGACGAGCCGGACTGTCGCAGGAGATTGGGTACGAGGACGCGCACAATGACTGGCAGTTCAACCCGCAGTTCAACCCCACACCCCCACACGACAGTCCCAACCCACCCCAGCACACCTACCTAGTATCACTCTCTCCCCCTCCACCAGTCTGTGATGAATGGTCTACCTATGTCCCTATCCCGATATCCCTACCTTCCCCACACCTCAGTCGTCTTCACACGGCTGCCATCGCAGAGCAGATTCTAGAGCAGATTGTGAATGAGCTTGCCTGCGGCGAGGGCGATCGATCGATCGAGTGCACGGAGCTAAGTAAGTGCCTCGCCGTCCTCGCAGGAGTCGCTTGCGGCTCCCGTAGTGTGACTGTGTTAGTGCCAGTGCGCGCCAAAAAGAAAGAAAGAAAACAGACAACCCAAGTGCGCGCCAGAAAGAAAGAAAGAAAACAGACAACCCAAGGGAGGGATGGGAGGACGGCACGCCGCCACCACACAGGGATTTTAAGGAGAGGTGTGTGGTGCGCTATCCGTCGCCCACCCTAGGGAGTCTGCCTCTTCCTATCTCTCTTCGCAGTCTCTCGCCGAGTGCGCGCCAGTCCCGTGCCCACAAGCCGGCAAAAATTCTTTTGCTGGTCGCACGATTCACGCGACAGGCAAGGCGCGCGACGCCCTCATCTTTTGCTGTTTAGTGTGCCGCGCGGCGCCGTTTGTGGCAGCTCAGACGAGCGTGACCCCGGGCTTGCGTCAGTGGTCAATGATCTGGCTCCTCTGCGCCCCGGCCTCGTTCGCGCAGCCCAAGCCCGGCCTGCTCTCCAGCCTCGCCGCCACGGAGGCTCCTCGACCCGCCGCGACGATCAGCCCGGCCCGCGACAGCACCTCCGCCTCTTCGCGCATCTACTTTGACGTGCTCACGCTCAGTTCGCCTCGCGCAAGAGGCTCCGCCGCATTCAAGGGGAGCCCGCTCGGAAGGCTCGTCTTCCGGCTGAGCGGCGCGGCCCTGCTGCCGCAGCACAGCGCCAACGTGCGGATGCTCTGCACCGGTTTGCGCATACAGTGCGGTATCTCTCTGTGTGTGGCCACGTGTCGTACCGCGTCCTTCGGAAGTAGGCGAGAGGACGGGCTGCGCCTACTCCTACTCGTGGTGCCGCTTCGAGCCGGGCGCGCCAAAGACGCGTGGCCACCATGCAGTCCTGCGCGGCAAGGGGCGGAATGCTGTCGGCAGATCGGACTCGCTGATCTCGGACGACAAGTCGCTCTCCCGCTGCGAGCGGCCGCTGGTCGGCGGGGGTGCCTACTACGGCGTCGAGTTGGACTCGGACGATGCGGCGACCGACACGGTGCTGGCTGTGCCGGTTCGCGGCGCCGGCAAAGGCACATCCCGCCTCTCCTTCCTCACTGGCCTCGCGGGCGCTCCAGAGGCGACGCGGAGGAGGCTGCTGCTCGACCAGGCGGTGATCGGTGTAGCCGACGGAGGAGAGACGGCGGAGGCGATGCACGCCCTCCTCGCGGGTCTGCGCGAGCGCAAGGCGGTGGCGGTGTCGAGCTGTGGCGAGCTCTTTGAGAATGGCAGCACCTCTGCCATCCGGTGCATGTTTGTGCCAGCTCCCGAAGAGGACCTGCCGGATGACGTACCGCCCGCGAGCTGACGGTGGGGTTTTGTTGTAGAGACACCGTACGAAACAACACACAGACTCCAATACACAAGACCCCAATACTCAATCTCATGGAAGATGGACCGACAGAGGAGAGAGAGAAACTCAGTAACTCACTGACACGGTGACAGGGCGAGGCTGGGGAGAAAATCTAGCTGTGGACCGGATCGAGTGCCACATGCTCAAGGTATTTCTACATGCGAGGTTGCAGGTGAAGGAGGCGCAAAGGTGCGTCACCAAAAAGCGCACCACCCGACGTACAGCTGGCACAGGTTGGAGTTGGAGCGCGCCTCGGCGATGAGGCGCTCGACCTGCGTCGGCACGTTGAGCGGCTCCGGCGCGAAATCCTCGCCGACCAGCTTGTCGCGCACCCGCCGCAGCACAGCGCGCGCGCGCGCGTTGAGGGCGTCCTCGTCCTGGTTGCCGCCGCCGTCGTGCGCAATCGACTCGTGCATCATCGTCGCCACCTACAGCGGGTCCGAGAGGGCTCAGGGAAGGCTCCGCGAGCGTGATGGGCCCCTGCACCACGGCCGCCACCGAGACGACCGAGCGCGAGATTGGCTGGTGCGAGAGCGCCGGGTCGGACGACTCGAGCTCGATGGTGGCGATGCCTTCGCCGAGCCCGGACGATCTCGCACGCTCGCGATGCCTATGCCTCGGCCAACCTCGGGTGCTCGCCGGTACTCTCGGGCACCCGCTCGTGACGCAGCTGCTGCAGCGAGGTTGGTCATTTCGGGTCATCTCGGGTCATCTCAAGTCGTCTCGGGGCATCTAGGGTCATCTCACCGCTGCTGCAGCCGGTCTGAGGTGGTCGTCAGCACGACCGACCGGCGAAGCGAGCCCACGCGCATCACCGGCCCGCCGCTGCGGCGCGGCGCCTCTCCCTCCGCACCGCGCTCGCCACTGACGCCGACGCCGCCACCGCCGCCTCCGCCGCCTCCGACGCCGCAACCGCCGCCTCCGCCGCCTCCGCCGCCGCCGCCGCCTCCGCCTCCTCCTCCGCCGCCGCCGCCGCCGCCGCCGCCGCCGCCGCCGCCGCCGCCCGCCGCGCCTGCCCGCAGACCGACCGGAGACCGCCTCCGCTCGGGGCGGGCGGCGCCGCCGGCCGCAGAGCGCACCTCCGCACTCGCACTGGCTCGCGAGCCGAACGGCGACGTCGCACCGCCCGCGCGCGCTCCGAGCGGCGAGCGGCGCCGCTCGGTGGGTCGGCCCGCCTGTGTGGGAAAGCTCCGAGAGGATTCCGAGACGGTCCGGAGGAGGGCTTGCTGGTCGGGGGGTGGGTCCGCCTGCGGGGACGCGCCCCCCGAGGTCGGCGCCTCTTCGAGCGCCTCGTGCTGCACGGCCTGCGGGGGGCGCAGCCGGCGTGTCGATGGGCGGGCGAGATTACCGGAGATACCCAGAGGACCTGCCGGATGAGCAGCCGCCAGTTGATGAGCGGGTCGTGCACGAACGCCTGAGACACGCCGCCGACGTGTCGCGGACGTGCCGTGGGTGCGGCCTGGCTTTGCCGCGCGCGAGCGCCTCGAGCATCGCCATCACCGAGTCCTTGTTGCGGCGCAGCACGCCCATCGCGGCGATGCAGGTCGCGCGGAAGGTGCCTGTGGGGCATACCGCGGACGTGTCGAGGACGTGTCCCGCGCATGCCTCCGGACGCCGAGCAGAAGGTGCCCTCGACGCCCGACACCTCCATCGCGGCGACCAGCATTCGCGTGAGGCGGAACGGGATCTTCTCCGGGAACTTTTCGCGCTGGACAGCAACCTCAAAGCAGTCGCCAAAATCGATGTGCCTACTCGCAGCCGGCGGCGTGAGTAGGCGCCGTTCACGCACCTCGAAGCAGGCGCCAGAGTCGGCGTGCAGGATCTTGGAAGTGAGCCGGTCGAGCATCACGTTGGAGGGGTGCCGGTCGCCGAGCCCGAGGATGTAGCCAACCATGGACATGACGGCGAGTGAACGCGTGTAGTTTGTGCGGCGGAGCAGCCAGTCCTCGGCGTTGCTCGACGAGAGCCAGAGCACGCGCGCCACATCGTCGCCCGGCGTCTGCGCGAGGGCGTGCTCGAAGGCCTAGAGGCAGCAGGGGCGGAGCGATGAGCAGTGCGTGGCTCGCAGCTCGTGCGGGGCGCGTGATCGAAAGCCTCGAGCTTGTTCAGGAGGGGCAGCTGGTCGTAGTCCGGCGCGAGCTGAACCATCAGCCGGTGCTCGACGTTGAGCGGCATCGCCTTGCGGCCGTCGCGGTACGCCTTGATGAGCGCGTGCAGCGTGTCGCAGGCCGCCACCCACGAGATGAGCCCGGAGTTGGGCGAGAGCGGGACGACAGAGTACCGCTGGATGCCGAGGTCGAGGCGCGCGCCATCGTCGGTCGAGGCGAGGAGCGCGTTGACGAGGCCGAAGAGCTGCATGACGCGCTCGTCCTGCCGCAAGTCCTCGTGCCCCTTGAGCAGGAAGTCGTGCAGCGAGCCGTCGTCGCCGTACACGCTCAGCTTGCGCGGCCGCTGCTTGGAGCCGATCACAGACATCGACCGCGCGAACGAGCCGATCCGCACGACGGGCGCCGTCGCCTCGTACGTGCCCGGCACGGCGAGCTCGAGGTCTCTTGCCTGCAGCAGCCGCGGCGACGCGTGCGCCAGCTCGATGGACGTCATCCGGCCGATCTGCTTGGTCAGCCAGCCAAAGACCGTCGAGTACAGCTCCCACGCGGACTGCAGCTCCTGCCGCGAGCGGCCGCCGAGCCGGTACCGCTCGCAGTGCTCGTGCGCCGCGCGCAGCTCCGCGCCGTAGGTGCGCAGGAAGTCGTTCTCCTCCGTCGTCACCGGCCCGCGCGAGATTTGCGCGTGCAGCGGCGCGAGGGCGGCGAGCATCCCGTCGACGTCGGACGCCTGGAAGTAGAGGCGCGACGCCTCCTCGAGCGCCGCGTGCCAGACCTCGTGCCACAGGATCGAGCAGCGGATGAGCTCCGTCGAGACGAGCGCCGCCTGCTCGACGAGCGTGTCGTTGGCCTTGCGCACCTCGGTGAGCACGCGCAACGCGGCCGTGCGGCGCGGCAAGAGAAGCGACTTGGACGCGACGGTGAGCGGGTAGATGAGGCCCTGCGGGTGCGTGCGCGCAACCTCTGCGAGGAGGCGGTTGACAGAGCGCCTACGGGGATGTTCCGCGAGGGCTCCCGGAAGGCCCCCGAATCGCTCCTCGCGAGGAGGGCGGTGGACGGAACGCACCGCACGAACGGGTTGGGCGCGTGGATGCGCGCGATGATCTGCGGCGTGACGAGCAGCCACAAGTCGGCCGAGATGTCGTCGCAGCCCGCCTGCACCGCCGCCTCGACGTCGGCGCGGTGGCCGTGCGTGAACCAGAGCGTGAGCAACCGCAGCAGGTCCTGCAGCGCCGAACCATCTCGGGTGAGTGCGGTTGATCGCGGCTGATCTCGGCTGATCTCGTCCACGGCTCCTGCAGCGCCGCCTCGCGGCCGAGGGCGATCGAGCGGAAGAAGCCGCGCACCGCAGGCACCTACACGGCCGAACGGCACCCGAGATGCAGCCGAGGGACACAGCCGAGCTTCTGGCCGCGCGCCAAGGCCACCACGAACTCGGCCGCGTCGGACGGCGGCAGCTGCTGCACCGCCTCGAAACTCACCATCGCCCAGGCGTGCCACGCCTTGTAGCTGTGCGGCGAGGCATCTGTCGCGTTGCCGAGCGAGGCCAGCACCGTCGCCGCCCGCTCCACGCTGAACGGCTGGTCCTCGCCCACCGCGCGCTGCCAGCCGCCAAGCCGGCGCCACGCCTTTGCGGCGAAGGCGGTGCCGGCCGCCTCGTAGCGCGCAAAGGTCGCCAGCCGCGCGATGGCCTCTTCGCGCGACCCGTCGGCCCACATCTGCTTCAGGTAGCCGTACGTGCCCGCGTGCCGCTGGGCG
Source organism: Emiliania huxleyi CCMP1516 (assembly GCF_000372725.1). NCBI lineage: Eukaryota > Haptophyta > Isochrysidales > Noelaerhabdaceae > Emiliania > Emiliania huxleyi. Next base: position 1,031,808 of record NW_005200600.1, read on the forward strand.
CCGTCCACCGTCCCGCCGGCATACGCCCTGTCGCCACCCAAGCCGCCGCCCAGGCCGCCGCCCGTCCTCGAGAGACCGTCGATGGAGGGGGGGAGCCGCGGCGGGCCGGGGAGGGTGCCCACGGGGAGGGTGCCCGTGGGGAGGGTGCCGTCGGAGGAGGCGCGTAGGTAGGCGGGAGGGGAAGCTCGGCCGCTCCCGCAGGCGCCGGCGCCGCCCCCGCGGCTGGGGGGCGGCGAGGCGCTGTCTGCGTGCACGACGTGCGCCGACGCGGCGGCGGCGGCGGCGGCGGCGGCCGAGGACGTCATCTCGCCGGTGGAGCGCAGGAGGGCGGCGCCGCCCGCGAGGAAGGAGGCGGTCGTAGAGGGCGAGTGGTCGGGGCTGGTCGGCTGCGTCACCGAGGCGTGCGCCGCCTGGCGCGGCATCCGCTCCCAGTGGGCGTCCCAGTCCTCGCCGAGGATCTCGGAGAGGATCTTGTGCCCGAGGGCGCCGCGGCCCGACTTGCGGCACAAGTTTGAGAACTTGAGCCACGTCTGCGGGTCGCGCGCGGGCGGCGCGACGAGGGCGCGCACCGAGAGGATCTCCTGCCAGACGTCGGCCGAGCGCTCTGCCTGCAGAAGCCGCCCACGCCAGACCGAGAGGAGGAGCGGGAGGGGCATCGCCTCCGGGTCGGCCTTGTGGAGCAGGATCTCCTCGAGCTCTGCGAGCTGCTGCACTTGCACCGTCGCGCGGTAGGCGCGGTGGTACGACTCGCCGACCAGCGCCGTCAGCTCGGACTGCAGCAGCTGCTGCGCGGCGATAATGTGGGCGCGCGCCTCGCTGAGCCGCGCATCGTGCGTCGCCATGACCGCCTTGAAGAAGGCCGTCTCGACGGTGTCGGGCCGCATCGCCGCGACGTAGCGCGCCATGCTGCCCCACTGCTGCAGGTTCCACGCGCCGCCCGCGGCGAGCCGCGCCGCCTCCGCGCGCAGCTCGCCTGTTCCCACCTCAGCCGCTCAGGAGGGGTGGAGAGAGCCTGGTGCGGGGGTCAGCGTTGACTCGCCGCCGCTCACGTCGAGGGCCGGGTCCAGCCACGCCTCGGACGCAAGCTGGCAGAGTCTCCTCCACTCTCCGAGCGCGTGGAGGCAGCGCATCGAGCCGAGCCGCACGGCGATGCTGCCGCCGGCCGCGCCGCCCTCGGCCGACTGCGACATGCGGTCGTACGCCGCGAGGGCGTCCGACCAGCGGCCCAACTTCTCGTACCACGAGACGCGCGGCTCTACGCCGAGGTCGCGCGAGAAGGCGAGCACGCCCGCCGCCGCCTCGGGCAGCTGCAGCTGGTTGTTGATCGAGATGAGCGACTCGATGTCGGCGGCGGTCGCCGTCGCCTCCTCGGCCGCCGCCGCCGCCGCCGCCGAAGCGCCGCTCGCACCGGCGCCAACCGCGCCACCTCCACCGCCGCCGCCGCCGCCTCCGGCCGCCGCCGCCGTGCGCGGCCCCGGCGCGTGCGTCCACCCCATGTCGCGCCCGGGGGGCGCCTGCGTGACGGCGGCGTGCCGGAAGGCCGCGTGCGTGAACGACATCTCTCGGTAGTGCGCCGCCTTTGCGTAGGCCTGGCAGCGCTCGGCCAGCGACCCGAGCTTGCGGACGGGGATGGGGAGCGGCTGCAGGTGGAGCTCCATGAAATCGGCGAGGTTGAGCATCTTTTGCAGCACCGCGGGCGGCATGCTCTCGCGCTCGAGCGCCGCCTCGACCGCCGCGGCGAGCAAGCCGCACCCGTCCGGGGTCAGCTGCGACCAGCAGGAGAGGAAGGCGGCGTTGAGCAGCTCCTGCGCGAGCGGCGGGTATGCCTGCGCGGGCAGCAGGCACGCGCGAAGCGGCTGTGCCGGCGAGACGCGCAGCAGCTCGAGCGCCTATTTCAGGTTGATGGTAGTGAATCATCGCACCTATCAATGAAGAGTGGGGCGCGCAGCTGCTCGAGCGCCAGCCGGCGCAGCCACTCCGACCACTCGTCGCGCGTCGCACGCTCCGCCGCACCCGCCCACGCCGTCGCCAGCGCGGCCGCGTCCACCGCCGGCGCTGCGGTGGACGAGCCGCCGGCGCCGTCCTCGCAGCCAGCCTCTGCCCCGTCCAGGGCGGCGGTGGCGGCGGCGGCCGCCGCTGCCATCGTGCCGACGGACGGCGCGGCGGGCGGAAGGGCGAAAGAGCCGGCGTCGAGCGAGGCGGTCGGAGATGCGCCGAGCGCGGGCAGCGCGACCGCAGAGTCGGAGCGATCGACGAGCCGGTCCAACCGCCCCGCCGAGCCGCGCGTCAAGTCGAGGCGCGGCGGCGCGGCGGGCTCGAGGAGGGGCGAGTCGTCGTCGGGCGCGCTGCGCCTCGAGATGAGGGGGCTCGGCCGGCAGCTTGCTCCGAGCGCGCCGAGCCGGCCGACGGCGCGGTGGGGTCCGAGGCCGGGCGAGAGGGTGGCGCGCGGGGACGAGGCCGACGCCGCGGCGACGGCCGAGGCGAGGTTGGGCGAGAGCGAGAGCATCGAGTCGCCGAGCGAGTCGGAGAGGGAGTGCAGGCAGTGGAGCGCCGGCTGGCGCAGCTCGGCCGCGTCGTCGGCGGCGCCGAGCAGCGCGAGCATCACGTGCGCGGTGTGCGCCGCGTGCTCGCGCAGGGGGAGGCGCGCAAAGAGGAGGCGCAGCAGCTTGATCGCGCGCCGGCGCGGCCGCATCGGCGCGTCGCGCTGCTGCGCGAGCCACAGCAGCTCGCCGACGACGGGCGGCGCCGCGTCGCCGAGCGAGGTCGCCATCGCGCCGAGGGCGTGCAGCACGCGGAGGGTCGGCATGCGCGTGTCGCTCCGGTCGGTGCGCAGGATGGACAACATGCGCGGCAGCAGCGCCTCGAGGTGCGGGGTGAGCTCGGCGCGCAGCGCCTCGCACAGCGCCTCGACGAGGCAGATGCAGTGCGCCTGGATGGACGCGTGCGGGCCGGGCAGGTGCGCCAGCACGAGCTCGAGCAGCGGGGGCACGTACGGCCGGCTGAGCAAACCGAGGGCGGGGACGAGGGCGCCGAGCTCGCGGACCACCGCCTCGACGAGCAGCGGGTCGGGCCCCGAGGCGGCGGCGAGGAGGAGCGGCATCACGTCCGGCAGGAGCGGCGTGGCGCGCGTGCCGAGCTCGGAGAGCACCGTCACGATGGGAGGCACGGTGGCGCGGTGCTGCGCGACGAGCGACGGCTCGCGCAGCACGCGGGTGAGGGCGGCGAGGGCGACGGCAGGGTAGTAGAGCGGCGAGGCGGCGCCGCCAGCCGCACCGCCCAGGCCGAGCGGCGCGTCCGAGGTCGAGAGGCCGCCCGCCATGCCTGGCGGAGAGGGGCCGCCCGCCGAGAGAGGGGGGGGCTCCGTCGCGGAGAGTGGGCCGGCGGCGGCGGGAGGGGCGCTGTGCGGCCCCCAGTGCGGCCCCCGCCCGTGCCTCAGCCGCAAGTGGCTCGCGGGCGCGATGGCTCCGATGATGCCGATCGCGCGCACGAGCTCGAGCCGAGCGTCGCGCGCCTATGGACGTGTCTCGGACATGTCGTGGAGGTGTCTTTGACGTTCCGAACGCCGAGCGTCGAGCGCCTCGGCGTGGAGGAGCGTCCCGAGCAGAGTGTGCAGGAGCTGCGAGCGCTGCGAGAGGGAGCCGGCGTGGCCCTGCATGCCCTTTGGCGGCGGCGCCGTGTAGCGCAGCAACCGCCACGTGGCGCGGAGCGCCGCGTGCCGCTTCTCGCTCGACGACTGGTCCTACGGGAAAAGTCTCGGACACGTCTCGGACGTGTCATGGGCGTGGCGAGGAGGCTTCTCGCCCGACGGCAGGTCCTGCAGCAGCGAATGCAGCGCGGGCAGGAGCCGCGGGACGTACGGCGTCAGGGCGGCGCCTGCCAGCTCGGCCAGACCCGCGAGCTCGCCGAGGGCGGCGAGGGCGGCGGTGGCGACGCCCGCGTCGGCCTCTCCGAGTAGCGGCGTGAGGGCGAGCACGATGGGCGTCGCGTGCGAGCCGAGCAGCTGCGGCCGCGCCTGCGGGACACGTCGTGTGGTGGACGCGTGTCGTGCCGGGGCGGCGAGCGGTACAGGCCGCGAGCGGTACAGGCCGCGCCTCGCTGAGCCGCGAGAGGAGCCTCGCCGCCTGCTGCCGCGCCGCGGGCGAGTGCGCGTGCGTCATCTGCGTCAGGAGCGAGAGGAGGAAAGTGCGCAGCGCTGGCACGACCTCGCCCGGGTTGCGCTCCGCGAGCCGGCCGAGCACGGCCAGCGCGGCCGAGCAGAGCGCGTAGTCGCCCATCTCGAGGTAGGGCAGCAGCAGCTCGACCAGCCGCGGCTGCTGCAGGTGCACGTCGAGTGGCGGCGAGAGGGCCTGCAGCGTCGCCAGCCGCGCGCCGCGCGCCGGCTCGAGCGCCGCGAGGACCAGCACCTTCTCGAGCAGCTCGACGCGCTCACACACCGACGGGAGCGCGCCCTGGCCGGCGAGGCCTTGCCCGAGCGGCGCGTCGTCCGACGGCTCGCGCGCGCCGTGGTAAAGGAGGCGGCCGCACGCCGCACCTCCGCCCGCCCTCTCGCCGCAGCCGCCGAGCACGACGAGCCGCAACGACGGCAGAGGGGGGCCGCCCTCGCAGTCGGCGGGCGGCCAGCAGCGGACGGAGCCGTCGGCGGCGGCGCAGCTCGGCGCGGCGGCGGAGGCGGCGAGGGCAGGCCGAGGCAGGAAGGTGCGGACGGGCGGAGGAGGGGAGGGCCGGCCGATCGCCGTCGCCGCTCGCGTCTCCGCCTCGGCAGCGAGGGCGGCGAGGACGGTGCAAGCCCCGACGGCCGCGGCGGTGCGAACCTCGACCGCGCTGTCGTCGAGGCACCTGCACGGATGGGTCGGAGCAGGGTCGGCGCGGGCTCCTGCTACAGCGCCGCCCACGCCGCGGCCGCCGCACTCGCGCATGGCGGCGAGCATGAAACGGGGCAGGGTGGAGGGCAGCAGGCGCGACGCGACGGGCATGTCGCTCAGGCAGCGCAGCGCGAGCGAGAGCTGCGCGACCCGCTCGGCCCGCTCCTGTTGACAGAGGGAGGCGTGAAGAGGCGCCGCTCCCCCCCTCCTCCCCCGCCGCCCGCTCCGCCGCTCCTCCTCCGCCTCGCACGAGCCGGCGCCGGACGAGAGGAGCGGCGCTGCGCCGTCGGTGGATCGAACCACCTGCGCGCAGCGGCGCGCAGTGAGGAGACGCTGTTCACTCCTCCGCAGCGTTGAGCGAACGAGCTCACCCCCGCGCGCAGCGGAGGGGCGACGGCGGGCGACGCGGCGGGCGGCAGCAGGTTCACCAGCGAGAGGGCGCCTCCCTCGGTGCGTCCGCCTCCGGGCGACACGTCTGCGGCACGTCCATGACACGCACCGTGGGCGGGCTCGGAGGGCTCCCCTCCCCCGCACACGGCGCCCCGCCCGCCCCACCCGCCACCCTCCGCGCCGCCGGCCTCGCCCCTGCCCGCCTCGCCCCTGCCCGCCTCGCCCTTGCTCCCGTCGCCTCTCAGGGCCCGCGTGCCGCGCGCCGGCTGCTGCTGCTGCTGCTGCGTGCACCGCTCCTCCCAGACGTCGAACGGCTCGCGCACCAGCGCGAGAGAGACGGCGTCGAGCAGGCGGGAACGGACCTGCCGCTCGAGCGGCGGCACGTGCCTCGCGATAGCGGCGAGGCAGGCGAGCAGCGCGCCGGAGAGCGGCAGCGCGCAGAGCCGCTCAACCAGCTCGCCCGACGCATCGCCCACCGCGCCGCCGCACGCCTCGCACACGCTGCCGATGCACCACAGCGCAGCCTAGTGAGTGGTCGATGGCTCATGAGTCCAGTACTCAAGCAGCGGCCGTTGCACCAGCGGCACGAGCCTCGTGCGCGCTGCCGCAGCCGCCGCCACCAAAGGCGCCGCTCTGCAAGCTACCCAGCCCGCCGCCGCCATCGAGGCCCTCTCCCGCGTACCCACCCTCGCCGCCGCCCTCGCCGCCCCAGCTGCGCCCCCTCACCGCCGCCGGCGAGCCCTCGCCCCTCCAGCCCTCCCCCCTCCAGCCGTCGCCCCTGCCGCCCCTGCCGTCCATGCCGCCGCGCTGCCTGCGGCCCCGCGCCGGCGGCGGCGGCGGCGCAAACCCCCTTGTGAAGTTTGCCCACGCGTCTCCGATCGCCTTGAAGACCGCCTCGTGCGGCGGCAGTGGCCGCGCGGCGGCGGCGGCGGCCGCCGCCCTGGCTTGGGCCCTGGCTTGGAACCCGTTTCGGTGCCCGCCGCGCGCGCCACCGCCTCCGCCGCCTCGCTCGCTGTCGATCTCGGCGCGCGCGATCGAGATTGCGCCGGCGGCGTAGGGGAGGAAGGCGGAGCGGGTGGCGAGGGCGAGGGCACCGAGGGCGAGCAGGCAGGCCGTGCGCGCCTGCGGGGCGGGAGAACCTTCTCGGAACCTTCTCGGAACCTTCTCGGAGCAGGCAAGCCGCGCGCGCCGTCGACGCGTGGCTGGCGGCGCGGGCGAGGAGGTGGGAGGCGACGAGGGGTAGGAGCTGCTCGGCGAGAGGGGGGGGCGCCACTGCGACCAGCCGAGGCAGCGCGGCGAGCAGCGCGACCTGGTCACGGCGCGCGCTGTGAAGAGGCGTGTGCTCATGTGTGAAGAGGCTTGTTGCATGTCTGACTGTCACTGTGCTATTTCGGGGCCCGGGGTTGTGCGTTTATGTGAAGAGGCTTTGTCCGCCGCGGGCGGGGCAGCGCGGCGAGCCTCACCCGCAAGTGCGGCGGCGACTCGTCCCGCAGCCGCCAGACGAGCCGGAAGGCGCGCTCCACCTGACGGGCGGTGTGCGCAGCCTCAGCTGGTCCGCTCAGCTGGTGCGCGTCTCTCACCAGGCTGGCGGGCGGGCGGGCGGGCGGGCGAGCGGGCGGGCGGGCGGGCGGGCGAGCTCCTCCGTAGCGGAGAGGACCTCGGCGAAGGCAGCCCGGTGCTCGGCGGAGCGGGGCAGCGATGCGCACTGCGGCATCGGCGGCGGCAGCGAGGCGGAGGAGGGGTGCGTGCTCACGGCGTCGGCGGCGCCGAGGGTTTGGTGCGGCGCGGCGTCGGCGGCGGAGGGCGGGAGGAGGGCGGGGGAGAGGAGGGCGGGCGAGAGGATTGAGGCGGCGGAGGACGCGGAGGCGGAGCGGCGCCAGGCGGGGAGTTGGAAGGTCGGCTCGAGGAGGGGAGGGTCGAGCAGGGGCGGGGAGGGGGGGTGGAGCGGGCCGAGGGCGAGCGAGAGGAGCTCGCCGCTCAGCAGCTCACTCAGCGCGCAGAGGCAGCCGTGCGCCTCGTCGAGCCCGCTGCTGCCGCCGCCCTCCTCGATCGGCCGAGGGGCGGAGGAGGAGGCGGAGGAGGAGGGCGAGTCGGCGGCGGCGGCCTCGGGGTGGTAGCTTTGGATCCCCGCGAGGGAGCGGCTGAGGGCAGCCTCGTACCAGGCGCCGAGCCCGCCTAGCGGTGCGGTGGACGTGTCGTGGAGTTGTCCTCGACGTGGCCTCGCGGCGCCGCGCCGCTACCTTCGCGCTGCGAGACGATGGCGAGGCAGGAGCGGAGCATGCCGATGGCTGCGATGCGCGTCTCGGAGAGCGGGTCCTGCAGAGGGAGAGAGGCGCTGGTCAAGAGAGGGTGCCCGCCACTGACCCGTAGGCAGAGGGCGGCTCCTGCAGCGCGACCCAGACGGCCGCAGTCACCTGTCGTGGGGAGACATTCCGAGAGGGTTCGGAGAAGGTTCGGAGAAGGTTCGGGGAAGTTTCCGAGTGCCGGGGCTGCTCTGGCCTCCGGCCCGGCGCCGTCGCCGCGGAGCAGAATCTCGGAGGTGTCTAGGGAGTGTCTAGGAGGAGTCTGGGAGGTGTTTGGCAGGCGTCTGGGAAGTGTCCAGGAAGTGTCGCCTCGTGCAGCCGCGCCGCCACCGCCGAGGCGGCCTGCGGCCCGCTCCGCATGGCGAGCTCGGTGACAATCAGGCAGGAGGAGAGGCGGCGGTGCGAGCGGCTCGCCGCCGCAGGCGTCTCTGCGTGCAGCCACTCGAGAGCTCGCGACAGCTCTGCGTCGGTCGCGTCAGTCGCAGCGGCGCCCGCCGAGCGCAGGGCGTGGCCGAGGGTGCGGACAGCGAGCGCGATCTCGTCGGGCGCCTAGAGTGGGCCGTGGGGCTGGGTGCGGCAGACCGATCGACGGTGCGCCTTTCTCGCCGTGCCGCTCGCCGTGGATCGCTCGAGCACTGCCCGTAGCAGCCGGCAGAAGCGAGCGGCTCCGGTGCCGACGCGAGACCACTCGTTGACATCGACCAGCTCGTTGACTAGCGCAAGCCCGCCGTGGCGCCGCGCCGGGTCGTTTGAGCCCAGCGCCTCGGAAAGCCTCCGCAGGATTTCGAGCGCCGAGCCGGCTCGCTCGAACATCGTTCGAACACGCCGCGCTGCACCCTGGCGGACCGACGCGCTGCGATGTCCGAGCTGCTGCAGCGAGACGTCGAGGTCACGCGCGGCTGAGACGACCATGGCCAGCGCCGCCGCGAGCGAGCGGACGGCCGGCGCCGCCGCGCGAGCGAGCGGGGCTCTGCTGCCACCGCCCGGCGGGGTCGCGAGAAAGAGAATCACTTTGGCACTCTGCGCAAATGGCGCAGGAAAAAGAGGGGTCGAAGCTCGGACACGCGAGACACAGTCAGGCCGCTCACCTCGTCTCTCTCGTACGTCGCCTTGTCAAGCCCTCGCCTGCCGATGTATTGTTGTATGATAGTAATAGAGCAGTTTGGTCGGAGGGCGCCCGGGTCGCCCCGGAGCGGCCCCGCGCGGGGAGGTGGGTGGAGGGCGGGCGCCACGCCGTCGGGCAGGCCGCGCGGGGACGCAGCCGGGGCCAGCGCGCGGCGCTAAACCTGTGTCACCCGAAATCCATAGTGTCACTCCAGATCCATAAAATGTCGCATTTGCAGCGCATTTTGTTGCAAACAAGTGTGCAAATGGTTGTTTTGACCAGTACTCACCTGCCCCTGCAGAGCATGCGCATGCTAGCTCTCGTACATGCACTCTCTCTTCCGTCCGCACCCGCACGGTACCCCTTACGGAGCCCACCATGCCGCTCGCACCTGGCTCGCACCCACCCACTATGCGTGTCATGCCAGCAGTGCTATGAGCTAATCACTTGGGGACGCCCATGAAGCCCAAGAACCTGGCCTGACTCTCCCGCTCACTCTGCTCGCGTGCGCGCGAAGCGTTGAGCTCGGCCAGCATCATGCCCTGCGCAAAGGTTGGGGAGAACATGCTCCCGCCCGGCTGTGCAAACACGGAGGGGGCCGTCTCTGCATCGCGAGTGCGATAGAGCGGCGCCGCCGGTGCCGGCTTGGCCCTCTTGCGGCGCTGAGCCCAAACCATACCGAGCCCTTCTCGATGTCCGCCGCGCAGCCCACCACGTCGTCATCCCTCCATGACACGGAATGGCCGCTCGCCTTTATGCCACAGGCTGCGCCGCGCCCCGTCGGCCGCCCAGCTCAGTGCGTCGTCGCCGACACCATTGTCACCGTCGGGCGCGAAGCCCGGCGTTGCCCACCCGATTTGCGGGTACTTGCCCACTCGCTTCAATGTGATCTCGTAGAAGATCTGCCCGTGCTTGGCCAGCGCGCCGGGCAGCCCGACGGTGCAGAAGGAGATTGTGCTGCACGCGGCGCCACGGGTCAGAGCGAGACGCGCGGCAACCACCGCCGCCCCGTGCGCCGCGAGCGCCTCCACCGGCAGCTTGCCCAGCACCGCCACCGCCGCCTTGCGCACGTCCCTCATCCGGATGCTCGAGCTTCGCCGCCACCGCCGCCCCGTGCGCCGCGAGCGCCTCCGCCGGCAGCTTGCCCAGCGTCTCCACCGCCGCCCGGCGTACGTACTCATTCGCGTCCTCGAGCCTCGCCGCCACCGCCGCCCCGTGCGCCGCGAGCGCCTCCGCCGGCAGCTTGCCCAGCGTCTGCACCGCCGCCTTGCGCACCTTCCCATCCGTGTGCTCGAGCTCGCCCACGCACTTCAGCATCTTGGCCGGGTAGTGCGCGGGATTGAGGCCGAGCGCTCGAAGCGCCTCCCCTCGCTCCCCTTCCCCTGCAGCGTCCACACGCGCCAACGCACCCTCGCGCACGTCGGCGTCGGCGTGCGACACCAGCGTTATCGCCCTCGCCAGCACCTCTGCCACCGGGTGTGTTCGATTGTAAAAAATCGGCCATAGGACGCCCAGGGGCCGCCCCTGGCCGCCCGCGCGCACAAAAAAATACTCGCCGCCCCGAACGCCCCCAGAAAACAACTTCCTAGCCCCACAAGCGTCACGAGTTTACGAGAGTACTCAAAATAAATTCCCGGAGTGCCCGGCCGCGCCGGCGGGGTTAGGGTTAGGGTTAGGGTTAGTTCCGTTTGTTGGTTTGCTTGCTCTGTTCACAGCAGTACCCTAACTGTCTTCTCCTTGTACATCTATGCTGGGGAGGTTCCCTCCCCACAAGGAGAAGCGACTAGCGTTTTGGCCCCCCAAAACCCCCCCCTAGGACCAGGTTTCGGGACCTGAAAGTGAAGTCCTGGCGAGTTATGCTCAAAAAACATCCATTTTTGGCCGTTTTTGGCCAAAAATGGGCCTTGAACTGGCAGCCACTCCCCACTAGAGCAGAATTCTGACCATCTGAGCTATGCTAGGGCAAAACCTGACCATCTGAGCTATTCAGGCCCAATATGGGCTGTGGTCATGGAAGTGCCATATGCTCAAAAAACATCCTTTTTTGGCCGTTTTTGGCCAAAAATGGGCCTTCTTGGCCAGAGCTTGGCCAGCCTTGGCCAGAGCTTGGCCAGCCTTGGCCAGAGAGTGGCCAGCCCTGGCCAGAGCTTGGCCAGCCTTGGCCAGCCTTGGCCAGAGCTTGGCCAGCCTTGGCCAGAGCTTGGCCAGCCTTGGCCAGAGCTTGGGCAGCCTTGGCCAGAGAGTGGCCAGCCCTGGCCAGAGAGTGGCCAGCCCTGGCCAGAGCTTGGCCAGCCTTGGCCAGAGAGTGGCCAGCCTTGGCCAGAGCTTGGCCAGCCTTGGCCAGAGAGTGGCCAGCCTTGGCCAGAGAGTGGCCAGCCTTGGCCAGACAGTGGCCAGCCTTGGCCAGACAGTGGCCAGCCTTGGCCAGAGCTTGGCCAGCCTTGGCCAGCCTTGGCCAGAGAGTGGCCAGCCCTGGCCAGAGCTTGGCCAGCCTTGGCCAGACAGTGGCCAGCCTTGGCCAGAGAGTAACCAGCCTTGGCCAGCCTTGGCCAGAGCTTGGCCAGCCTTGGCCAGCCTTGGCCAGAGAGTGGCCAGCCCTGGCCAGAGCTTGGCCAGCCTTGGCCAGAGAGTGGCCAGCCTTGGCCAGAGCTTGGCCAGCCTTGGCCAGCCTTGGCCAGCCTTGGCCAGAGAGTGGCCAGCCCTGGCCAGAGCTTGGCCAGCCTTGGCCAGAGAGTGGCCAGCCTTGGCCAGAGCTTGGCCAGCCTTGGCCAGCCTTGGCCAGCCTTGGCCAGACAGTGGCCAGCCCTGGCCAGAGCTTGGCCAGCCTTGGCCAGACAGTGGCCAGCCTTGGCCAGAGAGTAACCAGCCTTGGCCAGCCTTGGCCAGAGCTTGGTTAGGGTTAGGGTTAGGGTTAGGGTTAGGGTTAGGGTTAGGGTTAGGGTTAGGGTTAGGGTTAGGGTTGGGTTAGGGTTAGGGTTAGGGTTAGGGTTAGGGTTAGGGTTAGGGTTAGGGTTAGGGTTAGGGTTAGGGTTAGGGTTAGGGTTAGGGTTAGGGTTAGGGTTAGGGTTAGGGTTAGGGTTAGGGTTAGGGTTAGGGTTAGGGTTAGGGTTAGGGTTAGGGTTAGGGTTAGGGTTAGGGTTAGGGTTAGGGTTAGGGTTAGGGTTAGGGTTAGGGTTAGGGTTAGGGTTAGGGTTAGGGTTAGGGTTAGGGTTAGGGTTAGGGTTAGGGTTAGGGTTAGGGTTAGGGTTAGGGTTAGGGTTAGGGTTAGGGTTAGGGTTAGGGTTAGGGTTAGGGTTAGGGTTAGGGTTAGGGTTAGGGTTAGGGTTAGGGTTAGGGTTAGGGTTAGGGTTAGGGTTAGGGTTAGGGTTAGGGTTAGGGTTAGGGTTAGGGTTAGGGTTAGGGTTAGGGTTAGGGTTAGGGTTAGGGTTAGGGTTAGGGTTAGGGTTAGGGTTAGGGTTAGGGTTAGGGTTAGGGTTAGGGTTAGGGTTAGGGTTAGGGTTAGGGTTAGGGTTAGGGTTAGGGTTAGGGTTAGGGTTAGGGTTAGGGTTAGGGTTAGGGTTAGGGTTAGGGTTAGGGTTAGGGTTAGGGTTAGGGTTAGGGTTAGGGTTAGGGTTAGGGTTAGGGTTAGGGTTAGGGTTAGGGTTAGGGTTAGGGTTAGGGTTAGGGTTAGGGTTAGGGTTAGGGTTAGGGTTAGGGTTAGGGTTAGGGTTAGGGTTAGGGTTAGGGTTCCCGTTAGGGTTAGGGTTAGGGTTAGGGTTAGGGTTAGGGTTAGGGTTAGGGTTAGGGTTAGGGTTAGGGTTAGGGTTAGGGTTAGGGTTAGGGTTAGCGTTAGGGTTAGGGTTAGGGTTAGGGTTAGGGTTAGGGTTAGGGTTAGGGTTAGGGTTAGGGTTAGGGTTAGGGTTAGGGTTAGGGTTAGGGTTAGGGTTAGGGTTAGGGTTAGGGTTAGGGTTAGGGTTAGGGTTAGGGTTAGGGTTAGGGTTAGGGTTAGGGTTAGGGTTAGGGTTAGGGTTAGGGTTAGGGTTAGGGTTAGGGTTAGGGTTAGGGTTAGGGTTAGGGTTAGGGTTAGGGTTAGGGTTAGGGTTAGGGTTAGGGTTAGGGTTAGGGTTAGGGTTAGGGTTAGGGTTAGGGTTAGGGTTAGGGTTAGGGTTAGGGTTAGGGTTAGGGTTAGGGTTAGGGTTAGGGTTAGGGTTAGGGTTAGGGTTAGGGTTAGGGTTAGGGTTAGGGTTAGGGTTAGGGTTAGGGTTAGGGTTAGGGTTAGGGTTAGGGTTAGGGTTAGGGTTAGGGTTAGGGTTAGGGTTAGGGTTAGGGTTAGGGTTAGGGTTAGGGTTAGGGTTAGGGTTAGGGTTAGGGTTAGGGTTAGGGTTAGGGTTAGGGTTAGGGTTAGGGTTAGGGTTTAGGGTTAGGGTTAGGGTTAGGCTTAGGGTTAGGGTTAGGGTTAGGGTTAGGGTTAGCGTTAGGGTTAGGGTTAGGGTTAGGGTTAGGGTTAGGGTTAGGGCAGGGGTCAGGGTTAGGGTTCAGGTTAGGGTTATGGTCAACGTTAAGGGTTAGGGTCAGGGTTAGGATTAAGATTAGGATTAGGGTTAGGGTTAAGGTCAGGGTTAGGGTTAGGGTTAGGGTTAGGGTTAGGGTTAGGGTTAGGGTTAGGGTTAGGGTTAGGGTTAGGGTTAGGGTTAGGGTTAAGGGTTAGGGTTAGGGTTAGGGTTAGGGTTAGGGTTAGGGTTAGGGTTAGGGTTAGGGTTAGGGTTAGGGTTAGGGTTAGGGTTAGGGTTAGGGTTAGGGTTAGGGTTAGGGTTAGGGTTAGGGTTAGGGTTAGGGTTAGGGTTAGGGTTAGGGTTAGGGTTAGGGTTAGGGTTAGGGTTAGGGTTAGGGTTAGGGTTAGGGTTAGGGTTAGGGTTAGGGTTAGGGTTAGGGTTAGGGTTAGGGTTAGGGTTAGGGTTAGGGTTAGGGTTAGGGTTAGGGTTAGGGTTAGGGTTAGGGTTAGGGTTAGGGTTAGGGTTAGGGTTAGGGTTAGGGTTAGGGTTAGGGTTAGGGTTAGGGTTAGGGTTAGGGTTAGGGTTAGGGTTAGGGTTAGGGTTAGGGTTAGGGTTAGGGTTAGGGTTAGGGTTAGGGTTAGGGTTAGGGTTAGGGTTAGGGTTAGGGTTAGGGTTAGGGTTAGGGTTAGGGTTAGGGTTAGGGTTAGGGTTAGGGTTAGGGTTAGGGTTAGGGTTAGGGTTAGGGTTAGGGTTAGGGTTAGGGTTAGGGTTAGGGTTAGGGTTAGGGTTAGGGTTAGGGTTAGGGTTAGGGTTAGGGTTAGGGTTAGGGTTAGGGTTAGGGTTAGGGTTAGGGTTAGGGTTAGGGTTAGGGTTAGGGTTAGGGTTAGGGTTAGGGTTAGGGTTAGGGTTAGGGTTAGGGTTAGGGTTAGGGTTAGGGTTAGGGTTAGGGTTAGGGTTAGGGTTAGGGTTAGGGTTAGGGTTAGGGTTAGG